>NW_011501119.1:0-58758 GCF_000495115.2 Populus euphratica | reverse complement strand
TATTACAAAAGAAAGAAAGATTTATGATTTATTGGTTTCTCTGATGCTGATTGGGGAGGAGATGTTGACCAATCCAAATCAACTTCAAGATGTGCTTTCTTGCTTAATGACAGTGCAATATTATGGAGGAGGAAGAAACAATCTTGCATAGCTTTATCTACCATGGAAGCTGAGTATGTAGCTTGTTCCGCAGTAACACAAAATGTTGTTTGGTTAAAAAATTTCCTGTATCATTTGAAAATTATCAAATCAACATCAAACCTAGTGATAATTTACTATGATAACACTGCTGCAATAGTTATGGCTAAAGATCCAAAATACCATGGAAAAACCAAACACATCAAGATGAGATATCACTATATTAGAGAAGTAATTATTGAACAAGATGTGATCCTAAAACACATTTCTACAAATTCTATGGTTGCAGATCCACTCACAAAACCAATAGCAAGGGATGCATTTGTTAGACATGTGAGATCTCCTGGCTTATGTAGAATGTAATTAGTTTTAAGGATCATATGAAAGTTTATAGTGATTGAGTAATGAATAAATGCCTTTAGAATATCATTTTATTCATTATTTATTTCATGAATATATTATGAGTATCATATAGTACAATTTGCTATAGTATGTCGATAGACTTAAATTGGCTCACTCACTTGAACAATCACCTCTAGCATTTGTAAGGTGAGTAGAGATGAGACTATTTAAGTTTTAATGCTCAATAAGCGACTTGGGCGCAGTGGGAGCAATTTTAACTCAAAATGATTATTAAAAAGTCACATTGACTAGGACCAAGATGAGATTCTTAAATAATAGAATCGGCATGAATAAATTCCCGTCATTCATGTGTCTATTATGATTGAAGCCAAGTATTATTCATTTGCCACTAATAAAAAATAAGCAAATAAGAATTTCTAATTTGAAGTCAATGTTTTTAGAAACGAGACTAAGACTTGTATAATGTATTTCCTCTAACAAGGAGAGCAACAACATACACTCTTTGTCTTAAAAAAAGAAAAGAGTAAGCTCCACTATAGCATGTATTTCATACTACATGTGCTAGCGACCATTACAGGAATAAAAAAATGGATCCCTGCTTCTTTATTATGTGAGTCCTGAAGATCATATCTAAGATCTCAAAATCTTACCTTTTGTGACTTTTGACTATATCATAAGATGATGTATTAATGATCGCTACTTTAGGAGTATATCCTATAGTCATGGAATGATTCGACTTAAAGGAATACTCTTAGAAAAGCGAGTTAATTCATATTTGATTGATATGAGAGCGAAAGAAAAAGTAATTTTAGTTCTACACCTGTTACTTGTATTCACTGGCCGGAATCATATCACTTGAATAAATTTGATATGATTCAGAATACTTGTAATTATAAGGATGGATTGAGTATAAAAATTCTTGAGGGATTGAATTATATTCAGTCATGTGTAACTAAAAATGCTTAGGGTATATTAGTACACTTTAAGAAATAATTAATTATGAGGTTGATGTCTCCTATATGGCCTGTATTAGGTTTATATATTGGAGCTCCTTTCAATGTGTGCTTCAGGTCGCACGGTCCGTTCATCAAGTAAGAAATTCTTGTACAAGTTTGAAGTATAATGTATTAGAGAGATTCAGTCCTTCATGGGTGAGTGAGAGATATTGGTTATTGGGTTAGACCTGTTCCACCCATAATGGATGGGCCTGGTCCAAGTTATTAAAGGTGTTACTAAAAAAAGTAACTGCCTCCTCTAATCATATATAAAGGGACATAACCTATATGAAAGGATAAGCTTTTTATTATTGAAAGAACATAGTTCTCTCTTTCTCTTCCCCTATCTTGATTCTCTGCATTCATTTGACAAGATTTACAAAGACGTTCATATTGTGAAACATCACTTTGATTCTAGTAATTGAAGTGACACTAAAGTAATTGATCCAAGAATAAGAAAGCGAATTCTCACAAGTAAGTTTTCCTTTCCAATCTACACATACTAAGGTTATTTTTGTTTTCTAAAAAATAATTTTTGAAAAATGATTTTTTAATTTTTTTTATGTTTATTTGTCATTATAAAAGTTAGTCAACATAAAATACTTTTCAGTTAAAGAAAAATTTGGCTTGGTTTTTAGGAAAATATGTTTTTGAAAAATTTAGGCGGAAAACACTTTCTGGAAGTTGTAAAAAATTTAGGAATATCATATTATTTGCTGATTATATCAAATTTGGTCCTCGAACTTTTGATTGCTATATATATATATATATTATTTTGAATATTTATTATTCAATTTCATCTCTTAAAATTTAATTTTTATATCAACTTTGATCCTCATTTTTATAATTGTTATTTGCTTTTCTCTTATTATTTCTTATTAAATTTTTTTTTATATCAAATATGATCTTCATTCTTTTGATTGTTACTTATTTTATTTGAAATAATTTATGAAATGTTAATATTATTATTTTAATTTTTTCATCTTTTATTTTTTTATTTTTTAGATTTAATCTCTATTATTTTGATTATAATTTATTTTATTTTATATAATTTATGAAATTATATTTTTTTCAATTTCATTCTCATTTAATTTTTTAATTTATAAAATTTGTTCTTCATTGTTTGATAAACTTGATAAAAATAAAATATTAATAAATTATTTTTCAACTTATTTTTCATGATATAACCAAACAGTAAAAAATATTTTTCAACTTATTTTTCATTACACTTTCAAACATCAGAAAATAATTCACTTTCATGTAATTCACTTTAAAAAAAAACTACTTTCCAGCAAACAAACGGGCCCTAAAACATATATTTTATTTAAAACAATGAAACATATATATTGAAATTGTTGTTAAACTGACTTTCAATTTTTAGTTTTCAATATAATAACTAGATACTCCATGGGTAGAATGAAAATTTTCAATGTATATATATATAAAAATGTCAAAGAAAAAAAAGCCAAAAACTCGAGTTATTGATTCAATTAATAATTTAGTGGCTGAACAGCCCTACGTGCTTTACCCAAATGACGTGGGGGTTGTCCACATTCGAATACGTTAACAACCTTTTTTTAAAAAATATATTTTATAAACATAATTTACAACAATGCCTCTGAGTTTTCTTGAAATTTACAATAAAACCAGTGTGAAATGAAAAAAAAAACCTTATAAGAATTATGTTGGTTTTGTTTTCAAAGACATCAAAATGATTATACTAATTTCAAAATTTAAAATACAAAAGACAAACCTAAAATATTGTTTACACTTGATTTTTTTTTAGTCAAGATGATTCTTTATTGTTTATTTATCACTTTATGCTTGAGATTGTTTACTTATTTTTCTATATGATGATGACATGGTCCTTACTCACAATAATCCTTTTATGATTCATACTTTTATTACTCAGCTTTCCAAATATTTTTTCATGAAAAAATTAGGTGATTTTCATTATTTTCTTCGTGTTGAGTTTCAAACTATTAAGAAGGGTCTATTTTTTAATCAAACGAAGTATGCTCTTGATCTCTTGCTGCGAGCTTCTATGACTGATGTCAAACCTATTTTTACACCCTTTGTAGTAGGTTAGCATCTATCAGTCGAAGGTAAGTTGTTCTCTGACCTTACTTTGTTTCACTAACTAGATAGTGCTCTTCAATACTTGACCATCAACAAGTCAGATTTATCCTATTTGGTTAATTTTTTATTTGTCAATTTATGCACGCTCCAATTAAGAATCATTTTCGCGCTCTTAAACATATTTTATGCCATGTTAAAGACATCGTTTATCATGGACTATAACTTCATAAATAGTTTACTCATGATCTTATTGTATATTTTAATGTGGATTAGGCTAGTGGTCCTGATACACATCGTTCTACTACCAGTTATGCTATCTTCTTTTACACCAATTTAATTTCTTAGTCCTTTAAGAAACAAAACAACTTCTCTTATTAATTGTAGAAGCCTAATATCACTCCTTGGTTGTTGCTATCACTCGTTGGTTATTGCCACTGCTGATATTGCATGGCATGTTCAACTACTTCGGACCTTCGTTACACTTTCAGCCTCACTTAGAATTCTTTGTGACAATCAAAGTGTAATTTTTATAGGAATCAATCCAGCTACTCTAGCTACTCGTCCTCGATCCAAACATATTGCAATTAACTATCACTTCCTTGATCCAAATATATTACAATTAACTATCACTTTATACATGAGCTTCTTCACAATTGCAACTCGTTGATATGCTAACCAAAAGCATCACCAAGCCTTGTTATCCCTTCTACTACGCTCACCTTGTTAAGGGGTGACAAGGGAGAATCAAATGATTACATTTAATATGATATATATTATTCTCACATCCCCTCAAGTGAAAGTTCTTTTAGGCTCGAAACTTGCACAAACCTATATTACCTTGTGTTTAATTTTTATTAAATAAATGGTGATGGTGATATTCGAACTCGTAACCGCTTGGTCATTAAGACTCTAATACCATATCAAAGAACCATTTCAACCCAATAACTTAAACTGTTAGATGATATTCTAGGATATGATTTATATTATTTTCTAACATCTATAGCTATAGAATATTACTTGATTATTTATATTCTAATCTTTCCTATTATATAGGATCACATAACCATCATTATTGTATATAATGGATAGACTTCTCCTTAACATTGCAAGGAGACTTTCAGCCATTACCCCCATTTGTCAAACTCTTTTACATAAATATTCAAAACAAAAGGTAATCAAATGGATTCACCCTCATTGTCTAATATCCATCAAGTCATCGTAGTCATCCATTAAAGGGTCACAACCAAATTTACCACCCCTGAACTCTACTCTCGTATCTTTTGGATTCCAACCCAACGTGCATAGTCCACCCACCTGCAATAGAATACTCACAATCCTTTACCATATGAGGAAACCACGAAATGGACAGGAGAGAGTTTATAATATCTTACATCAATGACCCCAGGAATGTGTTGCCAGTTCGAACGACAAAGCAGATTGCACTCAATATAACCTTTTGCTGGTGTAGCATAGGCTCCAAAAGTCGCTGTTCAATAACTCCAGCAAGGATCTGATACCTGTTAAACAAAGAATGCGATTGTTGTTAACGTTTCATGATGGCGGGCTGGCAACTCCATTCAGAAAAGAGACTGCTTTACACACAGACATTTGGTGCCCAGTTACTGACAAGTTGACAGAGATTGATGGCTAAAACATTCGTGGTTATAGGAAAGATACTGGATTAAGTCTTGCTCTCCTATTCTAGTCATAAGATTCAAAATTGTATTTGGAGCACCCTCATCTAAATTAAGTTGATGAAGCCCAGTTACCTTAGAGCATGCGCGCACAACCTTTTCTTTTCATTGTGTGTGGGCTTAAAGTTATACTATACAAGCAACAGCAAACTTACATTTCATAGCTGCATATCTTTTCTTTTGTCCAAATTAAGATTCTTGAAGTTTAAAGATGTTGATTCGTATCATTATTAGCAGGTTAAGGCATTGTAAGAGAATTAGAACATAAATGCCAAGGATTACCTTAGGTTGCTGGAAACTGCCATATACACACCATAGGCAACACTGGTTGACAATATAGGCATGTCCTCTGCTTCTCCAGCAAAAGATTTATCAAAAGCCTTTCGTGCATTAATCAACGCATTTGTTATACCTACACCAACCTGTAAAGAGGCTGCTATCAGTCCAATGCAACCAGAACAAAATTGATGCTCCAATCTCACAACAATAACTTGATATGCAAATCATACATAAATCTACTGATAATTATCAAAACAAATTTATCAAGGAAACTAATTCATAAAAACCTATTTTGAGCATTGTTTGATACGTTCTACAGAATTCGACTGAATTTTTTTTGGGGGGTGGGGGAATTTATGGAAATTCTTGCACTTAACCAGATCATTTGAGTTCAATTAATTTCTCAAAAAAACTAGAATGCAGCTCAGTTGCCATCAGTCAAGAAAAATGGAGATTCTGGAAGAACAACACACTTGTACAAACATATATTCAGATCAAGATTATGAAGAGAAGAAAATATAGGGTGTCTTCACAACAAATGAGAAGAGCATAGCCAAGGCCAACTAGTTTGTCCTACAGGTGTGTCAGTAGAGAAATTAGAATAAGATTCTCCCACCACAAAGCAAGATCCTTCTTTCGGAAGGACAAAGCAATAGGTTTCCCCCATGCAGAGGAAAGTAAAAATGTCGTCAACGCATGCAATACATGAATATATTCATAGATAAATGCACGTGTGCTTAGAAGTAAAACCCCCATTAGCAAGAAAATCCCAAGGAATTCATATTGCTTGAGAGTTTCTCAATTCAATCAAGCAAATAATTATGAACTGCACTAGCAAAGCTCTATGCATTCAAAAAAGTGCTAAACCAACATGTATCACACACATAGACCATAATATTCTTTGCTTGAGTTGATCTCTTTTTAATTAACTGATCTGTTGTCTCAATCGATGATTTCCGTTCAAGAAGCATTTTGTAGATACATATGCTCATGAGCTTATCGAGTGCTACTGCTACCTTGACATCAGAATATACCAACACTGGTTCTATCATCTGGGTAGTTCTCATGAGTACAATCTTTAATCTTAGAGGAATTGCAATAATTAACCCAATGAAATTGCATCAAATCAAATCTGAAACTGTTTGCAGGGACACTCGTCTCAAAGTTCATTACGATGTTCCTGTCACCAATCTCAAACTTTGAACATTTTGCCTATCTAATTATGAATTTGAATGTGTAATGATGCTGGCAATGCAGGATCTCCATCATCTTCGGTACTCAAAGAGTCAAACTATAAAGACATGAAATGGGAAAATGAACACAGCACGAACATATCTTCAGCATGGCACAAATAAAAAGAAATGATCACTTAAAAATAGCAGGGAAAAGAAAAGGAGTGGCTATTTCTTCCGCTGGAATTTTAAATTAAAGTTTGACAAATAAAGGAAGATTTCTTCCTGCCTCCTGGTCGACGATAAGACACAACGCTCTCCAATAGCACTAAAAAAATATCCAACTTCCATTCACCACAACTACAATGTCTAGGAACCATATCAAATTCAGACTCTGTAAGGTGATAACTTACTAGAGATGCACTGGTACCGACTGCAAATAGCTTGGCTCCGTTACGCTGCAAAACAAATTAACATGATAGAAAATTTGAAATTTCCATAAAAAAGACTTGGTTTGTCTAGATGATCTGGTACATACCAGTATAGCGCCTATTCTCTGTAAAAATGAATAAGATGTTCCAGCCAAAGCCACCTGCAAGCAGGATTTTGCAAGTTCACAATTGGTGAACAAGCTTTAACAGTACCAACAACAACTTGCAGACTAAAATAATTATTAACCTGGAATGCATTATCAGGACAACTGTAGAAGAACTTAGAAACTGGACCAGCACTGAGTGCAAGAGGTGGTCGAAGAGAAACAGTAGGAGCAGGAAGCCAAACGAGCATAAAATCTGCTATTATGGCCATTACCTAAAACAGGAACCATATTGAGTAAAGATATAATAAATTGTAACAGAAGAACAGGAATAGATTGTGCATGTCTTCACTGTAGAATAAAGAAGTGCAACTTTTCTTAGTTCACTTGAAGAAATAAAGCCTATCCAAGCATGGCTGGCTCTGTCTACATGCAAAAAGGCCGAGCCAGGCTAAAGGATTTCAACCATGATTAGCTCAATTCCGACATAACATTAAATATGTCCTCTATGCACTCAGTATTAAGTTGACCAAAAAATTAAATCGTTTGGAAGCAGCTCCACGAAAATTAGGATCACTGGCACTTCTTTTCATATGAGACCCTAGAGTTCAAGATTCCTGGACAGTTTTCCACTTAATTTTAAATGGGATAGTGTTAGTCCCTCGGTACAAGCTCAAAAGGGTAGCCAGCACTCATTTTGAACTTCCACTGATAAAAGTTTTATGGTACATGAGAAAATTACAGACAGCCATACCACATCGGCAAAAACAAAATCCAGCTCCTTGGTGAACTTTTCTCTGCGCCGTTCCAGCTCTGCAGCGGTCTGAAGAGCAAGAAAAATTGCGAAAGATTATCTAACGATGCTTTACAGATAGAGCTCCAATGCCAATTTGGAACGTGAACAGCCTTGGTTAAAAATTAAAAAAAAAAAAATCCCCACAAATCCAGGAGGCATGTTTATAGAGCCAATGAGCACAACTGTTTGATAATCTTAATATTTTGCGGTAAGAATGTCACGTAAATTAAATGTTCTGAGAATCGTGACAAATCATCAGATGATCAGATATTCCTAAGAAGAAAAAAAGGTCAGCCCCACTCTAGTTGACTTGCTAGTTACACATGCAACAACCAATCTAATTGATCTCACCAGCCATTGAAATTTCAACCAGCCCCTCACAAGCAACTTCCATTCTTTCTTGCCAATAGTACAGTATTAAAGAAAATGAATAAACACAGTTCTAGTAGTTGATAATGAACTCTGACATATTTAGATGTACAAACCTTGGTAAAGATCCCAACACCACACTCGATGGCTACTTTAGTCAAGAACAAATCATCAGCAAGCAACCTTTCTTTAAACCCTCCAAATTGAAGCAACCACCTAAACACTGCTGATTTCTCCAGTTCAAAGTACCTTCTAACAATCGACCCTGGCACCCTCCCCGCCTCAATTGCCGCAGCCAAGTCCTTTGGCAAGCTCTCCAACGACCTCCCCACCTAATAATGATCACCAACTGCAAATCATCAAACTCAAAACAACAAACCAAATCATATCACAAATACATCGATCTATATATTTGTATTGTAAATGTGTACGTACCTCTGCCATTGCAAGAATGGCCTCATTCTTGTTGCGGGATCCAGCATCACCACCATCATCATTCCCACCACCTCCACCACCAGAAATCCCACCACCACCTACGCCATCGTCTCCTCCACCAGAGGAGAGAGCGATGGTTGTTCGAAATCTTCTAAAACGAGAAGTAGTTGTGGTCCAGGAAAGAGGAGCAGCAGACGGTTTATAAGTTGGGATGGGAACACAGAGAGAGATTGTGGCAAAGTTGTTGCTGTGATATTGATGGTGGTAGTTCGGTGACTGAAGAGAAAAGGCGCGTGTAGAGAAGGTGGCAAGCGCCATTTGAAGAGAGTTTGTGTTATTTTAGGACAGTGGAGGTAAGAAGGATCAGACTGTTAGAGTTTGGTGGTTGAGAAAGTGTTTTAGATCCGGGCTGGCGCGATGACTCCACAAATGAAAACAAAACCATTCAATATTCATGCAGTCTTCCATGTCACTGTATGACACGCTCCTCCACAATTATGTATTTTTATTATTTTTAAATTGATATTTTTTAAGAAAACAATAGCACACTAAGTTAAAAAGACTGGAATATAATAATATTTGAAAAAAATTAGAAAAATAACATATTTTTATATTATTGCATTTTAAAAATACAATATATTTAAATATTATTATTCTGGAACATGACATATCCTGTAACTTATGTGTCTCGGGATCAAAAAATACATAACACAAAACAATTTCTTTTTTCACCGAACCAATATACTTGACCCTTAACTTTTTTAAAAAACTCACGAAACACTTGGTTTTTTACTCTTAAAACACCAAAAAAATCAATCAATCCTAGTCTTTAAGTATAATTGGATGTTTTTTTTGTTTAAAATTGTTATTGCTACCACAGCCCCAATCTTTTTTTAGTCCTACAAACAAGTTAGATAGACTATATTACTACAAATTTGTGTTTAGTTTAATTGAAATTAAATAATTGTTTATGATGAATTTAGAATTTAAGATAAATTTAAAATTTATTAAACTAATGATAAATTAGTTATGAATATTATTAATAAAAGTTGATTTGATATAGTTGAATATGAAAATAAGTTAAATTAATTACGAATTAGTTATTTCAATTAATTTTGTGTTGTGTTTAATTTTTGATAAGTTGCAAAACTAGGAATCTTATGTCACTACTAAAAATTTGCTCAATATCAACGACATTACCAATGGAATAATTCTATTAGTAATTTGCAATCATAATTACTGACGAAATATTTTCCATCTGTACTTCATTCGGTATATACCGATGGATTACTTCAGTCAGTATATAATGACAGAATTATAGACACAATAATCAAAATTAAAAAAAGGACGGTTCACTTACATGAAAGTTTTTTACGGGTGATTTTACTGATGGAATCATCGAGGGATTCAAACCGGTAGCTCCGTACAGTGACATGACCGATTCACCATCAAGATTACTGATGGAATAACCAAAGGATTCAAATCAAGATCTCTATACAGTGACATGTTGGATTCACCATCAGAATGGCTAACGGAATCATTGATAGAATAGTCCGTCGGTGATTCTATCGATAAAAGTTAATATATGACCACTTTTCCGACTCTCTACTCTTCTATTTCTCCTTCTTCCCCATCCTAACTCTCTTCTATGCAAACAACCAGCCCAAAAAAAATCTCCCTCTTCTCAGCATAAGTCATATTTCTTAAAGTTTTGTGGTCACAACATCCATGTTCTGATTTACCAATGAATTTATCAGTTTTTGTAAGTGATTTATCTTTTTAAATTTTAACATTTAAATTTTGTTAGTATAAATATATGTTTTATTGTTATTTCTCAAACAAACTTGTAGTATATGAATGCATAATTTTGTACTTGTTATGGTTTGTTTTAGATTTTATAAAATTATATTTGTTTGTAAATTGTTGAAACTTTATTGAATTGCCCAATTACATGTGTTGTTTTGAAATAATTAATAGGTTGTATAACAAGTCCGTTTTAATTTTTATCAATGGTATTGCGGAGTTTTAATTTCCATAAATTTATATATATTGATTTGTATGAACGTTGATAATTGATAATCAATATTTAATATTGATAAGAAGTTGTAATGAGTTTATTGGATAATCTCTAGGTAAACCAATATTTTTGCGATGTAAATTTATTTACCTAATATAGTTAATTAATATATGTTGTCATCATAATTTTATAGAGGTTTAATAGAAGTCATGGATGTATCGAGATTTACCTCAAGGATTGTGGAAGATTGATTATTGTAATAAGGTTTAAGGTTTTATTAATTTCGCAACATCTATTCCTAGAAATTTTACTAGAGGTAGTATTAAGTGTCCATGCAGGAAGTGTCAAAATAAAAAGTATTTGCATCCAAATGTTGTAATGATGTATCTTCTACACAAAGGGTTTATAGAGAATTATCAGTGTTGATATGCACACGAAAAAGTATTTGTTCGTAATAAGAGCATGAGAGAAAGGGTGGTTAGGTTAACTTCTAGTGCTAGCAATGTGCATAAAATGACAAATGACAACATTAATCCTTATAGGAATATGGTTATGGATGCAATGAGAATAACTTAAGATAATGTTATTCAATCTCTAATCATAGAAGAAGAACTTAATACATATATAGCTAGGTTTTTTGATTTATTAAAAGATTTTGACGAATTATTATGAGATGGCTGCACGAACCACAGTAAATTATCAATTGCAGCACAGGTGTTCACCATCAAGTCAGATCACAGGTTGAGTGAGGCTGGGTATGACAAAATTATTGAATAGGTTAGAATCATTTTACTTGAAGGGAACAGGCTGAAAGAGAACTTTTAGCTGCAAAGTCTATGATGAAACCCCTTGGTTTAGGATACCAGAAAATTGACATGTGCTCTAACTTCTACATGTTATACTACCTTGAAAATGCTGAGCTGACCAAGTGCATGATGACATGATAAAAAGATTGATGTTTTCTCCCAAGTGTAGGAGTGCCAAAGTAATAAATAATCCGGCAAGACCGAGGTTGAACCACAAGGAGGTTAATTGTACAAATTATAAATAACAATAATACAATAACAACAACAACAATAACAACAACAACAACAATAAAGAAAAAAAAGGAGAAGAAGAAGATGATGATGAGAACTTTGAGATGGAATATTAATGTAAGGATAAAACAATGAGAATAACCAATGTTAAGGTTAGAAGTTCCACTAATGGTATGTCAAACAAGTATAGTATAAACTCTTATTACTCAATTAAAAACCACACACAAAGGAGGTTCCAATCTGATTATAGATTGTTAACATGATTATATTAGTCATCTTATTCAATTAATGCTAATACTTGTAAATCTCGTCAAATATTCATGATTATAACTTATGTTAATAACAAATCAAGTTCCTTTCATAGCTCAGGTGTCGGTTATACCATACAGTATGGGCTATGAAAGTGCCAAGCATTTGTTGTACTAAGTGTTATACAACATAAATCAAGATTAGTTATTTAACAAATAAAGTATTAAAGAGTGAACAAGATAACAAATACAAAACATATTAGTATCAAA
The DNA here is from genome assembly GCF_000495115.2 of Populus euphratica. Taxonomy (NCBI): domain Eukaryota; kingdom Viridiplantae; phylum Streptophyta; class Magnoliopsida; order Malpighiales; family Salicaceae; genus Populus; species Populus euphratica. Next base: position 46,331 of record NW_011501119.1, on the reverse strand, counting down.
CATTAAAGTCCATATTAAGTTTACACTATACTTATTCTTTACACCATTAGTGTAACCTTTTCACCTTGACATAATAAACTTAGCTAAACATAATAAAAGAAAGAAAAATAAATAAACAAAATAAAAACATAAATAAGATAAGAGTTAACTAAGTAAAGGAAAGGAAATGAAAGGTATAAACTTGATATTAATGAAAGCAAAGCATAAACATTACAAAAAATACAAAGAGAGAAAGCAAGAGCATGATCTTGATCTGGAAACCAAGATGCCTAAATGCATGGCAAATGCCTCCTTTTATAGGCCAAAATTGGGAACTATTGATTTGATGACTAATTGATGAGTGGGTAGCCAACTCTTGACTTGGTGACAATCCTTATCTTCTCTTGTCTACCCAAAACATCATTGATAATTTCAAAATTAGAGCCACTTAAAACATGAAAGTTATAGAAAATTGTCTCAGCTTTCTTGTGTAAAAAATTCAGATCATTTGGACTTCTAAAACTCCAGATATGGGCCAAACACTGAACAGTGCTCGGGCTGGAAGACAGATTTGGACTTCTTTATTATTGCTACAATTTAGACTTGAAAATGACCTTTTTAGATCTTGGACTCCATATAAAAGTTGTAGGCCTATACCTTAACTTTCCATCCATATAAAGTACACCTAAATCTAAGATCTACAACTTCAGATATAATCCAATTACCGAACAGTGTTCCAATTTGGATTGCACCGGTATCTCTTTTCTAAGTTTGGTCATCTCTTTGTCCTTTCAATTTTAGTTCTTAAATTCATCAATCAATCCTTTCATTTATGTGATAAGCCTGCATTTAAAATGAATATTTACCATAAATTAAAGTATCTTATATTATTAGATATATTATTATAAAACATGTTTTAGTTAAGGAGTTATTGATACTTCGAGTGCAAAATAATGATATAAAACCTTGATAAAAATGCACTTTTAAGTACTAATCACACCCCCCAACCAGCTCATTACTAGTCTCTAGTCATCAAAGCGTTAAAATAGAAAAACAATTTGCAAATTCCATAAAGCAAGGTATTCATCATTCAACATCCATTAATCTATCTAGATAAACAAACTCTCATTAAATTTATGTATCTGCTTAATACCTCTTAACAAGATATTAATAAACCTTTATTTTGTGCTCAATATATCAACACATAATTATGGGGCTTTTCTTGGAAGAAAACAAAAAATTTTATTTAAATGTTTAAGGTTAACTTCCTTGGGTTGAGATTATTATTATTATTATTTTTTTTAAATATATATATACATATAACTTAAAACACCATGCATCTTTAACCCATGTAACGAGCTTTCGGCTAATGACTCCCAGACCAGTTGGTCTTAGGGCATTAGGTGTTGAAACACCCCTATGAGCTTAGTAACTCGGGTCACAGATACTGATATGTAGATAGTGCAATGTTTGATTCCCTTAAGCTTTTCTCCTCAACCCATGTAACAAGTGTTGGACCAATAGTTCCTATGTCAGTTGACTTTAGGGTATTAGGTGTTAAAACACCCCTTCAGGCTTAATTGCTTTGGTTAAGGAGGTTATGAAACCAAACTTATCTATATTTTTATTATCATCATTTTTTTTTGTTTTTGTTTTTTTATTATATACTATCCATTTCCCTTAGTTGTTGCCTTTAACAAAAGAACACAAATAATGTAATAATCCAATATGCAACCTATAATCATATGTTTAAAGTGTGTGTGTATAAATTAAGGTTTAAGAATATATGTTAAATAAGTATATGAGCAGGATTAAGTGATAACAATGCGAGAGTTTGTAAAGCTGAATATTTCAAGAAGCATTATGATAGACCTTGTTACGAATGGTTACTAAGATGCGTATCAAGAGTCATAGAACGATCTCTTTTACTCTGCCATCATAATAATAATAGTTTTGCACATGCTTTATGAAATAGAAAACACAGTTTTTTTTTTGCTACTACCCTTTACCCCCAACCAAAACAAGACATTGTCCTTAATGTTCTAAGGTAGAAAGATAGAGTATAGAAGATATCACCTGAAATAACAAACACTGACAAACTTGAAACACACTGAAACAAATATAAGAAACAACAAAACACAATAATAAAACCAAAAGACACAAAGATTCACAAATGAAGGCTCAAATATAATCTAAGCTTTTTACGGTTTTCCTTAGATGACCAATTTATGCGACTCATAGAGGGATCAATTACAGGAATGAAATATTATAGTTGGTCAATCAATTATTCAGCAGTAGCAATAGAGATTATGATTTGTCGTGTAGAAGATGTTAGAAATTTCTGTTCCACAACATGATCAAGAAAAGACAACAACTTATCATAATAAGCATTAACATTTAACAAACCTATGAATTTATGGTGAATATGCAATTGGGCCCAAGAGGAAATATGGAAGATCTCTTCTAATATGCCTAGACCACCTGGTAAAGCAATGAAGGCATCAACATGGTTAAACATTGCATTCATTTGAGCCGACATTGTGGAGACCTGTAGTTCCTCTCCAATTGTTTTTCCAATAATGTCCCCTTGTGCCAAAGCTTCGGGGACGACCCCTAAAACTTGACTACCTCCTAAAAATACAGCTATTGACACACCTCTCATTAACCCAAGACTGCCTCTCCGATACACTAAATGAATCTTTCTCTCAGCTAGCACCTGACCAAGATGATTTGCTAATTCTAAAAACTCTTTTTCTTTCCTAGGACTAAATCCACCGAAAATACAAATATTTCTTATATGATGACCTGAGGAACTTGCCATTTCTATGCACTTCTATATTTTTTGAATGCATAGGTTGAGTAGAAATGAAAGGAAGGAAGAGAGGATTTTATAGATGAGAAATTAGAAAGGCAATCATACCACCTATATGTAGGCCAGCTGGAGTCTCACACACACTCTCTCTTTATTTAATTTATTTACTTTTAAAAAAATATATGTATGTACAGGTAGTTGTAATTGTGGCTCACATCTTTCCTTGGTTTTACATCCAAGAACGGCTTAAACGCCCTCTATGGGTCGGGGATAGGCTTCACATCCAGTTTTCTTAAAAACTAGCAAACATGGTCTTTTTTAGTCAGATTCCCAATACTAATTCGAGCATGTTTTTTATGAAATAATGGCCATAAATCATGAATTGCACGATGCACATCTCCACTAGGATACGTCTCAAGAGTCAATAGAAGATTATTTAAAGACTCATTACTCAGGCCATCCTTAATGAATTGTACAGGTAGTTGTAATTGTGGCTCACATCTTTCCTTGGTTTTACATCCAAGAACGACTTAAACGCCCTCTATGGGTCGGGGATAGGCTTCACATCCAGTTTTCTTAAAAACTAGCAAACAGGGTCTTTTTTAGTCAGATTCCCAAGACTAAGTCGAGCATGTTTTTTATGAAATAATGGCCATAAATCATGAATTGCACGATGCACATCTCCACTAGGATGCGTCTTAAGAGTCAATAGAAGATTATTTAAAGACTCATTACTCAGGCCATCCTTAATGAATTGTATTTTATCTTCACGGTTTATAGATACCATTCCTAAAGAACGACATTATGCATTACAAGTCCATGTGGCACATCTATGACAAACTTTCAGTCATTTTGCACGACGTTTCTTTGCAAAAGTGTTTTTACCTATTCTAGGCATGTGTGAAATGAAGGAATTAGAGGACTCACCTGATAATCAGAGCTTTTCTTTAATCAACCAACGAATATTTTCAGGAATTCCATGATTTATTAACAACCTCAATCTTGCACATCTAGTACGGTAAATTTTTGTAATCGCATTCTAAGGCAGAGCAGGAAAATACTTTTTTAATTTTTCAAGATTAGTGTCCATTATCAAATGAGAATTGGAAGAGAGATTTAAAGAATTGCACAAATATATACACAGATATCAGTTATTATGGAAAACTGAAAGAACCGACTTAAGTCACGGAGTATCATTGTTCGTCATTTGACCGGGGTGAGAGAAACTAGCAAAAAATCACTAAAAAAAACACAAAAGCAATATAAGAAAAACAAAATAATCAACCTTTATCTATAAGATCATTCAAACCAGTTGATTCATTTTTACTAGGAAAATTATCAAAGTAAGCTTTCAAACGATGTCTATTTTCCTTAAAAACATTGTCATTCATTTAATTCTCAATATCACAGGCCCCATAAAGATTACTCTATCTTGATCTTAGCTCTATATGGAATGAATAGAGTTGATAATTATAAAACAAAACTTTTTGACTATTGTTAACTTTTTAACAATTTTCACAAGTTTTGCAGAATGCATACGTGTCCTTGAACATGGTAGGCCAATAAAATCTATTTTGAAAGATTTTTATAGCTGTCTTTTTTGACGAGAAATAACTTCCACATGCTTTAGAATGACAGAGTTTAATGACACTACTTACCTCATTATCGGGAATGAATCTTTGAAATATTTGATCAGGACAATATTTGAATAAGTTAGTGTCATCGCAATAAAAGTTCTTCACTTCGTTCAAAAACTTTTCTTTGTTTTGGGTACTCTAATCAGCTAGCAAATCTCCTAAAGCAAGTAAATTGATATTTTTATCATACCAAGGCATTGGACTAAGAGAAACTAAGGATTTGTTTGGAAAATAATCATTGATTGGTGTGATGTTAGTGTCAAATTTGTTGTCATTTTTGACAAAAGATCCGCATCAATATTTTTGGTGTGTTTTTCATTCGTGATTTCTTCCTTAGAATAAATTATTTGCAAATCTTCAAATTCATCCAACTCATTTTTACTTAAAGTAGATTCAAGTTGATCATAAACTAATTCATCAATATGATCTACTTCTTGTAAATCATTATCATCTCCAAGTTGCTTACAAATGTTAAAAATATTCATCTTCAATGTCATGTTTTCAAATGATAGCTTCATCAGTCCATTCCTACAATTAATCAATGCCTTAGAAGTTGCAAGAAACGAACGTCCTAAAATAACAGGAAATGAATTACATACTTCAACAGGTTGTGTGTCCAAAATAATAAAATTCACAGGATAAATGAATTTGACTTGTACTAACACATCTTCGACTATTCCTCTAGGCACTTTTACATATCTATCGGCAAGTAAAAGACTTATAGAAGTTGGTTTTAACTCACCTAGATTAAGACTCTGAAAAACTAAATATGGAAGTAAATTCACACTAGCTCCAAAATCAAGTAAGGCTCTTTTAATTAGTAACAAAATTTAATGAAATTACTTACCTCATTGTCGAGAATGCATTTTTGAAATATTTGATCAGGACAATAATTGAATAAGTAAGGGTCATCCCAATAAAAATTTTGCTCGTTGCTCAAAAATTTTCTTTTGTCTTCAATACTCCAATGAGTTGGCAAAAATCCTGAAGCAAGAAAATTGATATTTTTAGCAAACCAAGGCATTGAATTAAGAGAAAGTAGAGATTCATCAGGAAAGTAATCATCGATTGGTGTGATGTCGGGTGTCGAATCTGTTGTCACTTTTGATAAAAGATTCGCATCAACCTTTTCGATGCCTTTTTCATCCTCGATTTCTTCCTGATTGGTCATGGCATGAGAAAATGGAAGTGCTGGCGGAGAATCAGTCGTTTCTTTGCAATTTTCAGATTCAACCCCTTCCTTTCCCTTAGAAATTGACTCATCATCTTTCTCATAAGGTTCAAGAGAGGGTTTTTCAATAACCTTACCACTGCGTAGAGTAGTGACTGATTTGACTTGATCCATGTGTTGACTTCCATAACTACTTGCATTTGCATTGTATTGCTCCTTGAGATTTTGCTGTGGTTTAGATGGAAACTTACCTTGCTCTTGAAAATTGAGAGCAGATGTGAATTTTGCAAGAGTATCTTTAAAATCTGTTATGCTTTGAGCAAGTTGAGTGTTGATTGTCTCTTGCTTTTCAATGAATGCATACAAAGTTTCCTCAAAATTTCTTGTAGGAGGTGGAGCATAAGGAGGTGCATATCCATGATAATTTTGGAAATTATAGTGTGCTTGAAACTGTGGTTGTGAAGTTTGTGCATTGTTGTTCTCACTCTTCCAATTGAAATTTGGGTGATTTCTCCAACCAGGGTTGTATGTTTGGGAGTATGGGTTGTGGTTGGGCCTTTGGAAACTGTTTAAAGCATGGGCTTGTTCATGGAGACATTCTTTAAAAGAAGGCAAGGTTGGACAATCGTTGGTTGAGTGTTCATTTGTTTCACAGATTTGACACACAATGTTTTCAACGGATTTTAATTGACCACTCTTTTTCAATTCTAGTGCCTCGACTTTTCTAGCTAAAGATGCAAACTTGGCTTGAAGGTCATGATCTTCCCTAAGGTTGTACATGCCTCCACTAGATGTGTGAGGTTGAGTTTTACTCGGTGCCTCATAAGTACCTGCGGTGTCCCAATTTTGAGCATTTTCAGCTAACAAGTCTAAGTACTCCATTGCTTCATCAGGGTCTTTATCTTCAAAAGTTCCATTGCACATCAATTCAACCATTTGCCTATCTTTAGGTGTTAACCCTTCATAGAAATGTGAAACCAATCTCCATGTTTCAAAACCATGATGAGGGCAAGTACTAAGCAAGTCTCGATACCTATCCCAACATTTGTAAAATGTTTCTCCTGGTTTTTGAGTGAAAGTGGTGATTTGTCTCTTGAAAGAGTTTGTTCTATGAGATGGGAAAAACTTCTTTAAAAATTGTTGTTGCATTTCATCCCAAGCACGAATGGATCCTGGTCTTAAATTTTGTAGCCATGTTTTAGCTTTATCTTTTAATGAAAAAGGAAAAAGCTTTAATCTGATGGTGTTCATGCTACAATTTAAATTATTATATGTGTTGCAGACCTCCTCAAATTCCCTTAAATGCAAGTATGGATTTTCCAATTCTAAGCCATGAAAAGAAGGTAAAAGTTGAATAATACCTGGTTTAAAATTAAAATGAGATGCATCGGGAGGAAAAACTATGCATGATGGTGCACTTGTTCTTGTGGGATTCATGTGGTCTCTAAGTGTTCTAGCACGGTTATTCTCATTATTCTCATTATGAAGTGATTGATTATCTTCTTCGGCCATATTTTCTGAAAATGATGAGGATATCCTACAAAGTCTACCACTTGATGTACATGACCACACTCTCATGCATGTGTAGGAATAGAATAAAAGGAAGAAGAAAACAAAAGAAAAAGAAACAAGAGAAAAGAAACAAAGTTATATACAAGAAAAGTGAAAAGAAAAAATAAAATAACTACTATAATTCATACAAGAACTTACCTCCCCAGCAACGACGCCAAAAACTTGACATGATGAAAAAATTGTGTCTTCTCCCAAGTGCAAGAGTGTCGAAGTAATAAATAATTTGGCAATACCGGGGTTAAACCACATGGAGGTTAATTGTACAAATTATAAATAATAATAATACAATAACAATAAGAATAAGAATAAGAATAATAATAATAGTAACAACAACAACAACAACAATAATAATAATAAAGAAAAAGAAGGAGAAGAAGAAGAGGATGATGAGAACTTTGAGATGGAATATTAATGTAAGGATTAAACAATGATAATAACAAATGTCAAGGTTAGAGGTTCCACTAATGGTATGTCAAACAAGTATAGTATAAACTCTTATTACTCAATTGGAAACCACACACAAAGGAGGTTCCAATCAGATTATAGATTGTTAACATGATTAGATTAGTCATCTTATCCGATTAATGCTAATACTTGTAAATCTCGCCAAGCATTCATGATTATAACTTATATTAACAACAAATCAAGTTCCTTTCATAGCTCAGGTGTCGGTTATACCATACAGTATGGGCTATGAAAGTGTCAAGTATTTGTTGTACCAAGTGTTATACAACATAAATCAAGATTAGTTATTTAACAAGCAAAGTATTAAAGAGTGAACAAGATAATAAATACAAAACATATTAGTATCAAACATTAAAGTCCATATTAAGTTTACACTATACTTATTCTTTACACCATTAGTGTAACCTTTTTACCTTGACATAATAAACTTAGCTAAACATAATAAAAGAAAGAAAAATAAATAAACAAAATAAGTACTATCACAAAACACATATAAGTACTATCACAAACTTATTATCATTTGCAAAATTATTGTATGCATGTCATTATGAGATTCTCATTTACTGTTCATTGATGTACATTATATACTTGGTTTATCAAATGGGAATGAGTGTGCTAAGTCATTGTCTTCACTAAGCCTGGGTCCTGAAAGAAAAGTGAAATGCTACAATGGGTATTTTATTAATGGATATGTATTCCATATTGAAGAATATGGGTATAAAAAAAGACATATAATAATAGTGTTTGCGTTAAGGGATCGATTAGTAGTGAGTTAGAAGTTGACTACTATGGTAGATTAAAAGAGGTTGTCGAATTGTAATATCACAGCGAGCAGAATAGAGTATTTTTATCCAAATATTATTGGTATGACATGACTAACAAAGGAATCAGAGTTGATCCACACTATGGTCTAGTCAAAATCAACTTAAAAGCTAGATTTCAACGTAAACGGTGTTTTTGTTTTTGCAAAGCAATGTCAATAAGTTTATTAAACATAAAACCTTTGCTTTAAAAATGATTTATCAAGAGTTGATTGGTTTTCCATTTTAATAAATGAAACCCAAGGGCCGTGTTGAGGTTGTTTAGGATGATAACAAAGACATAAATGTGCGGGATGAAGTTTTTCAAGTTATTGAGTTCGTTGAACCATATCGAGTTGCTCCTTTGATTGACTTGGAAGAAAATTTAAATTTTTATGTTTTTGATAATAGTCTTGTTGATGTTGATGTAGAGGAGTTGAATGTTATTTTATGCTCTAGTGGACAAGCAAATGTCGATAAAGATGATGATATCTATATTGAAGATTGTGATGAAGGTGATGACTATTCAAATGACGAAAAAGAAAAAGAAAATTCTGACTAACTATCAGAATGAAGCCATGTGTAAAACATTTTTTCATGTAATATATATTATGGATGATATATTTTGTAACATGAAATATTTATTTTATAAATTTATATTGTTTAAGAACTGCTGTTATTGTTTTGTGCGATGAATAATTTATCATTTAAGTGTTTATAGGAAGGTAAATAGGCAATACAAACATCTTTCTTGTATAATGCATTATTACCAACGTCCATACTAACGAACACATGTCCATCAGTATTTCACAAAGAGATGAAAAAATATTTACTGCAAATGCCATAATCACCAACATCTTTGTAGATGAACAACAATCTGTCGGTATTTCATAGAGAGTTGAAAAATATTTATTGAAAATGCCACAATCATCAATGATGTTACTAGTGGAATACCGTCCGTCGACCTTTCACAGAGAGATAAAAAGATTACTAGAAATGACACATTCACCAACGACGTTGCAAACGAATTCCAATATATCGATATGTTGTCGACAGGTTAAAATTACCGGCAACATCACCAACGAAAAGTGCGAATTCCAAAGGATGGGGCATTAAATGCATTTCTGGTCATGTTAGTTGTCCGATGGAATTACTGACGGACGATGAAAAATATGAAGGACAATTAAAACTGATGGTGTGAAATTCAAAATTTACCGATGGATTTTCAAAACATAACCGATGAAATAATTTAACATAATATTTTTTAAATTTCTATTGGTGAAGCCATTGGTAAAATTGCGCTGTAAATCCCAACGACTGCCCATTCAGTTTATTTTTTCATCTGCTCCATTATTCCCCTTTCATTTTTTATTTTTTTCTTCTCATTTTTTTCAAGATTTTTTTTTTGTTTTGCTTGTAATCTCTAGTTTAATCTTCATTAAATTAAATGGTATGTGTTTCCTCTACTTCATTTTACTTTAAGAATTTTTTTTCTTTATTTTAGTTATTGTTATTTTTGTTATGAAAAATACTCGGGCTAGACGACAGATTCAGACTTCTTTGTTGTTGCTACAATTTGGACTTAAAAATGACCTTTTTAGATCTTGGGCTCCATATGAAAGTTGTAGGCCTATGTCTTACCTTTCCATCCATATAAATTGGAACTAAATCTGAGATATATAGCTCCAGATATGACCCAATTACCAAACACTGTTTCAGTTTGGATTGCACCGACATCTCTTTTCTAAGTTTGGCCATCTCTTTATCCTTGCAATTTAAGTTCTTAAAGTCATCAATCAATCCTTTCATTTATGTGATAAGCCTGCATTTAAAATGAACATTTACCACAAATTAAAGGTATCTTATATTATTAGATATATTATTATAAAACATACTTTGGTTAAGGAGTTATTGATACTTCAAGTGCAAAATGATGATATAAAACCATGATAAAAATGCACTTTTAAATACTAATCACACCCCCCAACCAGCTTATTACTAGTCCCTGGTAATCAAAGCGTAAAATAGAAAAACAATTTGCAAATTCCACAAAGCAAGGTATTCATCATTTAACTTTCATTAATCTATCCAAATAAACAAACTCTCATTAAATTTATATATCTGCTCAATACCTCTTAACAAGATATTAATAAACCTTTCTTTTGTGCTAAATGTATCAACATATAATTATGAGGCTTTTCTTGGAAGAAAACAAATTTTTTTTTTCCTAATGTTTAAGGTTAACTTCCTTGGGCTGGGATTATTATTTTTGTCTTTTTTTTTCTTTTTTTTTTAAAAATATATATACATATAATTTAAAAATATCATGCATCTTTAACCCATGTAACGAGCTTTCAGCTAATGGCTCCCAGACACCCCTACGAGCTTAGTAACTCGGGTCGCAGATACTGATATGTAGATAGTGCAATGCTTGATTTCCTTAAGCTTTTCTCCTCAACCCATATAACAAGCGTTGGGCCAATAGCTCCCAAGTCAGTTGACTTTAGGGTATTAGGTGTTAAAACACCTCTTCGGGCTTAATTGCTTAGGTTAGGGAGGCTACGAAACCAAACTTATCTACATTTTTATTATCATCATTTTTTCTTTTCTTTTTTTTTCATGTTTTTTTTCTTAATTATATACAATTCCTTTTCCTTAGTTGTTACCTTTAACAAAAGAACATAAATAATGTAATAATCCAATATGCAACCCACAATCATATGTTAAAGTGTGTGTGTGTAAATTAAGGTTTAAGAATACATGTTAAATAAGTATATGAGCAGAATTAAGTGGTAACAATACGAGAGTTTGTAAATCTGAATATTTCAGGAAGTATTATAATAGACCTTGTTAAGAATGGTTACTAAGATGCGTCTCAAGAGTCACTTTAACAAAAGAACTCCTTTACCTTGTCATCCTAGTAATAACAATTATGCACATGCTTTATGAAATGAAAAACAAAAGTTTTTTTTTTATATAAACTACTACCCTCTCCCCCCAACCAAAACGAGACATTGTCGTCAATGTTTTAAGGTAGAAAGATAGAGTATAGAAGATATCACCTGAAATAACAAACACCGACAAACCTGAAACATACTAAAACAAAAATAAGAAATAACAAAACATAATAATAAAACCAAAAGACACAAAAATTCACAAATGAAGGCTCAAATCCAATCTAAGCTTTTTACGGCTTTCCTTAGATGAACAATTTATGCGACTCATGGAAGGATCAATCATAGGAATGAAAGATTGTAGTTGGTCAATCAATTGTTCAACAGTAGCAGCAGAGATTATGATTTGTCGTGCAGAAGATGTTAGAAATTCCTGTTCCACAGCATGATCAAGAAAAGACAACAATTAACATTTAACAAACCTATGGGTTTATGGTGAATGTGCAGTTGAGCCCAAGAGGAAATATGAAAGATCTCTTCCAATGTGCCTTGACCACCTGGTAAAGCAATGAAGGCATCAACATGGTTAAACATTGCATTCATTCGAGCTGACATTGTGGAGACCTGAAGTTCCTCTCCAATTGTTTTTCCAATGATGTCCCCTTGTGCCAAAGCTTCAGGGACGACCCCCAAAACTTGACTACCTCTTAAAAATGCAGCTATTGACACACCTCCCATTAACCCAAGACTGCCTCCCCCATACACTAAATGAATCTTTCTCTCAGCTAGCACCTGACCAAGATGATTTGCTGATTCTAAAAACTCATTTTCTTTCCCACGACTAGATCCACTGAAAACACAAATATTTCTTATTTGATGACCTGAGGAACTTGCCATTTCTACACACTTCTGTATTTGTTGAATGTATGGGTTGAGTAGAAATGAAAGGAAGGAAGAGAGGGTTTTATAGATGAGAAATGAGAAAGGCAATCATAACACCTATATGTAGGCCAGCTGGAATCTCACACTCTCTCTCTCTCTTTTTATTTATTTATTTATTTACTTTTGAAAAAGCATGTGTATGTACAGGTAGTTGTGATTGTGGCTCACATCTTCCCTTGGTTTTACATTCAAGAACGGCTTAAACGCCCTCTATGGGTCAGGGATAGGCTTCCCATCCAGTTTTCTTAAAAACTAGCAAACAGGGTCTTTTTTAGTCAGATTCCCAAGACTAAGTCGATCATATTCTTTATGAAATAGTGGCCATAAATCATGAATTACACGATGCACATCTCCACTAGGATGCGTCTCAAGAGTCAATAGAAGATTATCTAAAGACTCCTTACTCAGGCCATCCTTAATGAATTGTATTTTATCTGCACGGTGTATAGATACCATTCCTAAAGAACAGCATTGTGTATTACAAGTCCATCTAGCACATCGATGACAGACTTCTAGTCGTTTTGCACGACGCTTCTTTGCAAAAGTGCTTTTACCTGTTCCAGGCATGTGTGAAATAAAGAAATTAGAGGACTCACCTGATAATCGGACCTTTGCTTCAATCAACCAGCGAATATCTTCAGGAATTCCATGATTTATTAACAATCTCAATCTTGCACATCTAGCATGGTAAATTTTTGTAATCGCATTCTGAGGCAGAGCGGGAAAATACTTTTTCAATTTTTCAAGATTAGTGTCCATTTTCAAATGAGAATTAGAAGAGAGATTCAAAGAATTGCACAAATATATACACAAATATCAGTTATTGTGGGAAACTGAAAGAATCGACTTAAGTCACGGAGTACCGTTGTCCGCCATTTGACCGGGGTGAGAGAAACTAGCAAAAATCACTCAAAAAGAAACACAAAAACAATGTGAGAAAAACAAAATAATCAACCTTTATCTACAAGATCATTCCAACTAGTTGATTCATTTTCACTAGGAAAATTATCAAAGTAAGCTTTCAAACGATGTCCATTTTCCTTAAAATCATTGTCATTCATTGAATTCTCAATATCACAGGCCCCATAAGGATTTCTCCATCTTGGTCTTAGCTCTCTAGGGAATGCATAGAGTTGAGAATTATAAAATAAAACTTTTTGACAATTTTCACAAGTTTTGCAGAATGCATGCGTGTCCTTGAACATGGTGGGCCAATAAAATCCATTTTGAAAGATTTTTGCAGCTGTCTTTTTTGACGAGAAATAACTTCCACATGCTTCAGAATGACAAAGTTTAATGACACTACTTACCTCATTGTCGGGAATGAATCTTTGAAATATTTGATCAGGACAATATTTGAATAAGTTAGGGTCATCATAATAAAAGCTCTTCACTTCGTTCAAAAACTTTTCTTTGTCTTGGGTACTCCAATCAGCTGGCAAATCTCCTAAAGCAAGAAAATTGATATTTTTATCATACCAAGGCATTGGACTAAGAGAAAGTAAGGATTCGTTAGGAAAGTAATCATCGATTGGTGTGATGTCAAATGGCGAATCTGTTGTCACTATTGACAAAAGATTTTCATCAACATTTTCGGTGTGTTTTTCATTCGTGATTTCTTCCTCAGAATAAATCATTTGCAAATCATCAGATTCATCCAACTCATTTTTACTTAAAGTAGATTCAAGTTGATCATAAACTAATTCGTCAATATGATCTACTTCTTGTAAATCATTATCATCTCCAGGTTGCTTGCAAATGTTGAAAATATTCATCTCCAATGTCATGTTTCCAAATGATAGCTTCATCAGTCCATTCCTACAATTAATCAATGCGTTAGAGGTTGCAAGAAATGGACGTCCTAAAATAACAGGAAATGAATTACATGATTCAACAGGTTCTGTGTCCAAGACAATAAAATCCACAGGATAAATGAATTTATCGACTTGTACTAACACATCTTTAATTATTCCTCTAGGCACTTTTACAGATCTATCGGCAAGTAAAAGAGATATAGAAGTTGGTTTTAACTCACCTAGATTGAGACTTTGAAAAACTGAATATGGAAGTAAATTCACACTAGCACCGAGATCAAGTAAGGCTCTTTCAATTTTATGCTCTCCAATAAAGCAAGAAATTGTAGGACAACCAGGGTCTTTATATTTCAAAGCATTATTGTTCTGAAGAATGGCACTTACTTGTTCGGCTAGAAAGGCTTTCTTTTTCACATTCAGTTTCCTCTTCATAGTGCATAGATCTTTCAAAAATTTAGCATTGGAAGGAACCTGTTTAATAGCATCCAGCAAAGGTATATTGATCCTTACCTGTTTGAAAGTTTCAAAGATTTCAGAGTTGTGATTAACTTTCCTTTGTTTGGTCATGGCTTGAGGAAATGGAAGTGCTGGTGGTGAATCAGTCGTTTCTTTGCAATTTTCAGATTCAACCCCTTCCTTACCCTCAGAGATTGACTCATCATCTTTCTCATAAGGTTCAAGAGAGGGTTTTTCAATAACCTTACCACTGCGCAGAGTAGTGACTGATTTGACTTGATCCATGTGTTGGCTTTCGGAACTACTTGCATTTGCATTGTATTGCCCCTTGGGATTTTGTTGTGGTTGAGATGGAAACTTACCTTTCTCTTGGAAACTGAGAGCATATGTTAATTTTGCAAGAGTATCTTTAAAATCTGTCATGTTTTGAGCAAGTTGAGTATTGATTGTGTCTTGCTTTTCAATGAATGTATGCAATGCTTCCTCAAGATTTCTTCTAGAAGGTGGAGTATAAGGAGGTGCATATCCATGAGAATTTTGGAAATTGTGGTGTACTTGAAACGGTGGTTGTGAAGTTTGTGCATTGTTGTTCTCACTCTTCCAACTGAAATTTGGGTGATTTCTCCAACCAGGGTTGTATGTTTGGGAGTATGGGTTGTGGTTGGCCCTTTGGAAACTGTTTAAAGCATGGGCTTGTTCATGGAGACATTCCTTAAAAGAAGGCAAGGTTGGACAGTTACTGGTTGAGTGTTCATTTGTTTCACAGATTGGACACACAATGTTTTCAATAGATTTTAATTGACCACTCTTTTTCAATTCTAGTGCCTCGACTTTTCTAGCTAAAGATGCAAACTTGGCTTGAAGGTCATGATCTTCTCTAAGGTTGTACATACCTCCATTAGATGTATGAGGTTGAGTTTTACTCGGTGCCTCACAAGTCCCCGCGGTGTCCCAATTTTGAATGCTTTTCAATGAATGCATGTAATGTTTCCTCAAGATTTCTTTAGGAGGTGGAGCATAAGGTGGTGCATATCCATAAGAATTTTGGAAATTATGGTGTGCTTGAAACGGTGATTGTGAAGTTTGTGCATTATTGTTCTCACTCTTCCAACTGAAATTTAGGTGATTTCTCCAACTAGGGTTGTATGTTTGGGAGTATGGGTTGTGGTTGGCCCTTTGGAAACCATTTAAAGCATGGGCTTGTTCATGGAGACATTCCTTAAAAGAAGGCAAGGTTGGATAATCGTTGGTTGAGTGTTCATTTGTTTCACAAATTTGACACATAATGTTTTCAACAAATTTTAATTGACCACTCTTTTTCAATTCTAGTGCCTCGACTTTTCTAGCTAAAGATGCAAACTTGGCTTGAAGGTCATGATCTTCCCTAAGGTTGTACATACCTCCACTAGATGTATGAGGTAAAGTTTTACTCGGTGCCTCATAAGTACCCGCGGTGTCCCAATTTTGAGCATTTTCAGCTAACAAGTCTAAGTACTCCATTGCTTCATCAGGGTCTTTATCTTCAAAAGTTCCATTGCACATCAATTCAACCATTTGCCTATCTTTAGGTGTTAACCCTTCATAGAAATGTGAAACCAATCTCCATGTTTCAAAACCATGATGAGGGCAAGTACTAAGCAAGTCTCGATACCTATCCCAACATTGGTAAAATGTTTCTCCTGGTTTTTGTGTGAAAGTGGTGATTTGTCTCTTGAAAGAGTTTGTTCTATAAGATGGGAAAAACTTCTTTAAAAATTGTTGTTGCATTTCATCCCAAGCACGAATGGATCCTGGTCTTACCTCTCCATCCATATAAATTGGAACTAAATCTGAGATATATAGCTCCAGATATGACCCAATTACCGAACACTGTTCTGGTTTGGATTGCATCGACATCAATTTTCTAAGTTTGGCCATCTCTTTATCCTTGCAATTTAAGTTCTTAAAGTCATCAATCAATCCTTTCATTTATGTGATAGGCCTACATTTAAAATGAATATTTACCACAAATTAAAGGTATCTTATATTATTAGATATATTATTATAAAACATGCTTGGGTTAAGGAGTTATTGATACTTCTAGTGCAAAATGATGATATAAAACCATGATAAAAATGCACTTTTAAGTACTAATCATTCTCATCAACTTCTTCTTCTTCTTTATTACTACTACTACTACTAGTAGTATTATTATTGTTACTATTATTGTTGTAATATTGTTATCTATAATTTATATAATTAACCTCCCTGTGGTTCGACCTTGGTCTTACTAGGTTATTTATTACTTCGACACTCCTGCACTTAGGAGATGATATCAATCTTTTGGTCGTATCAACCCTCTACCCACCTTGTTGTTAGGAATGTTTGTGGTGTTACTTGATTCTCAAACACCGACACAAACCAATACGTTACACCTGACCTTACAACTCTAATCGATTTTGAATCCTATTTTAGTAATGATCATTTGTATATTAGTGACGGTAAAGGCCTTGCCATATTACATATTGGACATACCACGTTGCATTCTCCAAAACACATTTTTAAATTATTTAACGTTGTTTATGTGCCATACATTACCAAACCAATATTTTTTGTTCAAAAATTTTATCATGATAATAATGTTTATTTTTAATTTCATCCATCTGTGTTTTATGTCAAGGATCTCATCACTAAGGTTGTGCTCTTTTCCATTTAGAGTAATAATGATCTCATCACTAAGATCTCATCAATCTTTTAGTCATGTCAAGTTTTTTCACGGTGTTGTTGAGGAGGTAAGTTCTTGTACAAATTACAGTATTTATTTTATTTTCACTTTTCACTTTTCTTGTATATAACTTTGTTTTCTTCTCTTGTTTCTTCTTCTTTTGTTTTCTTTTTTTTTGTTATATTCATACACATACATAAGAGTGTAGTCATGTATATTAAGTGTTAGATATTTAGAGGAGTTGAATGTTATTTTATGCTCTAGTGGACAAGCAAATGTCGATAAAGATGATGATATCTATATTGAAGATTGTGATGAAGGTGATGACCATTCAATTGACGAAAAAGAAAAAGAAAATTCTGACTAACTATCAGAATAAAGCCACGTGTAAAACATTTTTTCATGTAATATATATTATGGATGATATATTTTGTAACATGAAATATTTATTTTATAAATTTATATTGTTTAAGAACTGCTGTTATTGTTTTGTGCGATGAATAATTTATCATTTAAGTGTTTATAGGAAGGTAAATAGGCAATACAAACATCTTTCTTGTATAATGCATTATTACCAACGTCCATACTAACGAACACATGTCCATCAGTATTTCACAAAGAGATGAAAAAATATTTACTGCAAATGCCATAATCACCAACATCTTTGTAGATGAACAACAATCTGTCGGTATTTCATAGAGAGTTGAAAAATATTTATTGAAAATGCCACAATCATCAATGATGTTACTAGTGGAATACCGTCCGTCGACCTTTCACAGAGAGATAAAAAGATTACTAGAAATGACACATTCACCAACGACGTTGCAAACGAATTCCAATATGTCGATATGTTGTCGACAGGTTAAAATTACCGGCAACATCACCAACGAAAAGTGCGAATTCCAAAGGATGGGGCATTAAATGCATTTCTGGTCATGTTAGTTGTCCGATGGAATTACTGACGGACGATGAAAAATATGAAGGACAATTAAAACTGATGGTGTGAAATTCAAAATTTACCGATGGATTTTCAAAACATAACCGATGAAATAATTTAACATAATATTTTTTAAATTTCTATTGGTGAAGCCATTGGTAAAATTGCGCTGTAAATCCCAACGACTGCCCATTCAGTTTATTTTTTCATCTGCTCCATTATTCCCCTTTCATTTTTTATTTTTTTCTTCTCATTTTTTTCAAGATTTTTTTTTTGTTTTGCTTGTAATCTCTAGTTTAATCTTCATTAAATTAAAATGTATGTGTTTCCTCTACTTCATTTTACTTTAAGAATTTTTTTTCTTTATTTTAGTTATTGTTATTTTTGTTATGTTTTTTGTTTTGGTGTTTTTTTATAATGCAGATAAAGTCTTGAAATAAACACATTATTAAGGTAAGCATATTTCATTCCTAATGTCTATAGTTTTTTTTAAAAAAATTTATTGAATATATTTTATTATTTGTATTGCTATAATAATTAAATAATTTGTTGAATTGTAATTGTTAATGTTGAATTTACCTTGTAATTAGTAATTGAATATATTGAATAAATTTAATTGTTTTCTCTTGATTTTACTCTATTACTGCATGATTTGTGTTTAATTATTTACATTAATTTTAATTGTTAGTAGAGTTTTTTAATTTATTGAATATATTCTATTGTTTATATTTCTATAATAATTGAATAATTTATAAAATTTTAATTGTTATTGTTGAATTTATCTTGTAATTAGTATGGATGTTATTTGTATAGATGTTATGCTGTATGTAAGATTATTATAGATGGGGTCAATTGGTTGTGGCTATTGTTAATATTTGCTAGTTTGAAAAGTTTGGGTAGTCTCCAGTACAAGGGAGTTGCTACTGAATTTTTTTATGTTCAAATTTAATTATATAATTATTTATATAAAATTATGTAGAAGCGTAGAACGAAATCCACAACTCGTTGCTCACTTATGGTTGCAGCTAGTTCTTCTGGTAGCAAGGATGACATATCCTTAGGTGCCTGTCAAGAAAAGACACTTGCGTCGTCAACTGATGCTGCCTCTCCCAACACGGTTTCACAACGCAGAGGCAACATATCTTCGCAGCAAAATCAATTCACCCACAAAGTACGAAGTATAGTAGAAGGACAACCTTTCAATGTAAGTTTGTTAAGTTTTTAGTTTATTTTTTTAAATTATAACATAATTTATGAACAACTAATCAATATTTCATTAATTTATTTTATTTTTATATATACAAACATTGAAGCCGTTCGAGTAATATCATTAACGTTTAAATCATCGATAGAGATTTTATTATTTCAATGGAGTTAGGTATCCAGACATCCTGAATGGATATTTCAAATCGATGCATGGTTTGATAGATTTGAGGTTGGTGTGAATTTCTAATTTCTAGCTTATTTTTATAAATTTTAATATAATTGCAAATAAATTATTATTTTTATTTAAAATTAATTATTTATACATATAACAAATTCAACTAGGACAGTATTATGACACTGTTGTGAGGAGGGTGTGGGAAAATCATACGACAACTAGGTAACATCGAAAATAATACAAGATTTTTTTAGAAAAAAATTTATGTTTCAAAATCTAATTTCTCACTATAGAAGTAGGTTGCATGTTTTTTGATATGAAGTGCCAAAAAAAAAAACACGAGAGATGAGGGCATGATTTTTTATATGAAGCGCAAAAAAAAAACACGAGAGATAAGGGTCTGCATAGCTGGAACGATGTGACAGTTTGAAGGGATTTCAAACCACTATACATACCGGCAGATGTATGGCCGCAATATCTTGAGCACGTGATATTTGAACTATTCACGCGACACTCACAGTCCAATGCTGGTAACCAAAATCGATCAATTCGTGGCTCGATGACAATGCACTCCGGCAACTCCATTTTGTTTGTTGCACATGTGAAACGGATGATAAGATTAATTTAAATAAAATATATCATTAAATAATTTATTGTTATTTAATTAATTTTTTTCATTATAGGCCACGGCTCTTGGACGTGAGTTGAGCCTAATAGAGCTATTTGTTAAGACACACGTACATAGTCAAAACCGTCAAAAAGGGGCGCAACAGTTCGTTGACAACCGCGTTCAACACTTTGTGGTATGTTTGTTCAACCATTTTATTTTGTAAGTTATTATTTTTATTAAATTGAATATGATGATTTTTTTTTTAAATTTCAAGAGACCTATAATAGCCTATTGAGGGAGAAATATAAGGACGATCTTTCGACCCATCTGGATTTTAATCCGGATTTGTGGATGGAAGCAGGATCATTTGGTGGACTCAATAAAAATTAGGTGTACGGACTCTCCAACACTACAGCCGAGAACTTGTGGGCAACCCGTAGTGTTTCAATCGCTGGGAGCTCCTAATTAGCATCAAGCACCCAATCTAAGGAGTTCATGGCCTTACAGCAACACACAGCTTAGCTAACTGAAAAATACGAGCACTTATTAGCGACTTATGAACAACACATGACTCATCTCACTGAGAAATAGAAGCAACTCCTGGTGAATTATAAATAGCTTTACCAAATGGTCGTGAACATGGCATCACAAAGTGGTGATACATTTGCACCTCCTTTTTAGCTATATAACAATCAGCTTCCTCCTCCTCCTCCTTCTCCAGCTCCACCATTATGTTAATTTATAATAAATATTATTTAACTTTAATAGTTAATTTAATATTTTTTTAGAAACACATTCAATTTGTAATGAATATTATTTTATTTTATTTTTAGTTTTTGATGTTTAATAAAAAATTTATTTGCATAATTGGTTTTTTTACTATTAATTTATATGATTTATTTTAAATATTTTTTAAAAAAAATTTAAAAATAATCACCAAGGGATTTACCGACGGACTATATCCGTTAGCACTTGATAGAGAATGGTACCGATGACTTTATAGTGGAAGTATTTTTGTTGGCCTTTCACAGTAGCTTGATGCAAATGCCACAATCACCGATGAATTTATAGAAGGATAAATTCTGTCGGTATTTCACACACTCACTGACAAATTTACTAAGGGATTTATTTCGTCAACATTTAACCGAGAGCTAAAAAATATTTACTGGATGTGCCTCTATCATCAATGGAATAAATTCACCAGTATATTTCAAATGATATTTTTTTTTGTTTTGACGCATAATTTTCATTTGTAAAACCATCGGCAATTTTTTTTTTTTATCGATTGATTTAGTGACAAAATTAGGTATTATCAATGAACAGAAATCTGATGGACATTGTCCATCGAGGATGTCATCAATAAAAAAATTACTAACAAACTCTAAATCACAGACCGACATAATATTTTTGTCAGTAAAACTGTGAAATCTTGTAGTGTGTGGATTGTTAAAATTAGCTAATAATGTAATTAACAATACTTGATGATTTAATGAAATAGAGAATGAAAGTGATAGAATTATGATGAATTACACGGTGCATTGAATTGTTGATATGATAACTAATTTTAATTTTTCTTTGAATTATATTAATTTGCTACTAATTTTGGTTTGATTTAATGCAATTAAGCATTAAAATATTAATTAAATTTGGTACCATGAATTATGTTTAATTCTGGTCAGGTATGCTTTTGCATTATTTTTTGGGAATTTGATTGAATTTACTATGAATTTTTCCAATTAAGGTTTGGGTAATGGAAATTAGTTAAAAATATATCTAATTAACCATAATCTAATTTTTTTTATAGGATGTCTTATGATATATTTATTTTTATGTTATTGCGATGACACTATTGTTTATTATGTGAACAATAGTATCACATATAATGATGTGAGTAATTGTTGTTAAATGGTAATTTAGACATGTCATATGTAGAAATAAAATAAATTATTTATCATGAACTTTGATGAAATTATAATGATATTAATGTTGAAATAACTTAGAGGTTGTAAATTGGTAAACATCAGTTATCTTATATCAATTATGTATAATGATAGTTTTAAAACAATGATTAATTTTTTCATCCAAAGTAGTTTGAGCATGATGATATTATATGTGAATAGTCGTCTAAAATCTATGTTTATCTTAACTTCTTTTAGTCCTTCAAAATCAATTAATGAAGGTACAAATAGTTTATTATTGGATAATTTGCTGTAAGTGATAAATGATATTATATTTGACAATTTGTTTGTTGATCAACATAAATTTGACTATTCCAAGCCTATTGATAATGAAGGTGATAAGACATAACAACAAAATATGACAATAAATATTGATGTTGATGTTGATGTTGATGTTGTCGATGATAATGATGGTAAAATGATACGTCTTGCTCTTGAATTTAAAAATATTTTTTGATCTAGTTTGTTTTATAATGTTTGGGCACTTAGTTATAAGCACGTGTTATGAGAGTTTGATTTGGAGGCTAGACCAATATTCAACAGTAAAAATGAATTAGTTAATGCAGTTAAACGATGACACATTGCATATTCAATTGAATATTAAGTCCAATGATCGAATTCTATATTTGTTCAATTATAATGTGTGTAAACACCTAAATATAAATGATAGTTGTGTAAGGGATATCATAAAATGTTAAGATTCATTTCACATAGCAAAGTTAAAAGGTGCACACATATGTGTTTCTATCTTTTTCCAAAAAAAAAAAACCATCAGTTTAATGCAAATTTTATTAATAATGCTATATAAACCCTTATTATGGATAATCTTTCAATGATTATAACAAGCATACATGGTAAAATAAAATTACATTACAAGTACAAAATATCATATAACAATGTATGAGTTACAAAATAAAAGGTTTTTGAGCATTTTTTTAGTTCACAAGACATGTCTTTTGAAAAATTATGTAGGTTGGTTTTGGTAGTAAATGAATCCAATCGTGGAACAGTTTTTGATTGAATATACAAAAGAAAATTTGACAATAATACAATGGTTTTTGGGATATTTTTTGGTCATTTGGACCTTATATTAAAGGTTTTAAGTGTTATAAACCACTTATCAGTGTTGATGACAGATATTTACATGGGCAATCTAATAGGAAGTTATTGATTGTGGTTGTTTTTTATGCAAATAATGAGATATTCCTTTTGACTTGTGCAATCATTAACAAAAATAATAATTCTAATTGGAGATATTTTTTCTTTTTTTTATAAAGATACATTATTGGTGATAAAACAAGTATATGTATAATATCAGATAAACATATAGGCATAAAGAATGGAATAATGAAAATTTAACTTGAACCTATAAGATAACATTAATATTATATCCCACATTTTATTAACAACTTCAATTATAAATTCAAAAACCTAGTTATGAAAAAAGATTTGATAAGGATGTGTTTTTAACATTCAAGGTGCAAATTTAATTTGTGATATAAAATAAAGTGCAAGTTGGATCCATTATAGTAAGAATGGCTTGAATAGAACCAAAAGAAAAATAAGCTTTATGTTATGATATCGGTCATTTGTATGGTAATATGACAACTAAACTTTCAAAATCATTTGATCATGTGTTAAAAGGTGCTCATACAATGCTTGTCTCAACTCTAGTGCAATTGAAATTTTACAAGTGTAATAGTTATTGGGTTAAGTAGAGACACAAAACTAATAATTTTATTTAACATGGAATAATTTGGGCTCGAATAATTCAGATTGAATTAACAATGAACAGGGATAGAACAAGAAATCATGTTATAATGTTGTTCGACTTTGGGCAACATGTTTTCTAGGTCAACACCCTTGTTAAATCATGTGTTGTAAAAGAAGTCAGAGGGATAGTCAAATTAAATGATAAAACATGCACATATGATAAATGACATGCATTACAATATTCATGTTCACATGTTCTCTTATATTATGTCAAGAATCACTTAAACTTTATATAGTTTGTTGATAATAATTACATGATTTAAAGTTATGGTTCAACAGATGATATGACATTCTATTTATTACCAGATGAGTTAGAATACAGTGATTACGCTAAACCTCGAGTTCAAACGGACTCATCTAGATAGAATTCTAGACAAGGTCAATGAATGTCTACTCGTTCATATAACAAGATAGATGCAAGAGAAGGTTATACATATTATAGATATGGCATATATAATGACACAAACTATAAAAGAAAAACTAAACTTAATCGAGAACGTATGTATGCCAAAACATATATATGTTATGATATTTTATAGAGCATATTAAATTGATTTAATTTAACATCAAACATGGATACTATTATATAAAATGTCTTACACTTGAGGTGGCAAATCGTCTTCTCATTCTAAGCATTCACATTAAGATGATGATATTCCAAAAAAAAATAACAATAACATCCACAAAGAGCATAATTATAATCATAAAGAGTATGTATCATAGTACATGTCTACCAGAACCATTGGCACTTATATCTTGTAGTTGCAGAATAGACATCGATTGGAGGATATTTTTATAGGCATTTTAAAAATATTTAGTTTTAATATATTTTTAATTTACTTAGCATTAAAAGTATTGTATATTCATACACTTATATTTTAAATTGTTATGCGTGAGGAGACTATGATTTATTATTGTACACATAGATGAACAAGACTATATGAACGGTTCAATCATATATGTTACAAATATGTTTTTTATACATCAGTTGTTTAGAATACATCAAAATTGACCACAATATAATTCATGTATTGATTGAGTGATAAAGATGTGAGACACACATTTCATCTTAGGTATAAAAAGATAATACCAACAATACAGGATGTGACAGTTTTACTTTGACTATTTATTGATAGACAAGAGGTCACGTCTACTAATGTTCATAATTGGATTGCGTTATACAAGTGATCATTTGGATTGATAACACTTCCTTCTGAATTGAAAGGGGTATTATATGTCTTAGAATTGAGAAATCATTTACGATACTACTAGATGATGCTAACAACGACGAGTTCTTATGAATTTACCAATTAATTATTATGATTTGAATGTGTTGATTATTTGTTAAGTTTGCATGAATTATTATGATAATTTTAATATGTTATGTAGGTATGCTGAGCATATATACTGTATTTTTTTGACAATGTATTATTCACAGACTTTATAGGAAAATATATGTCTTTTAATTTATTTGATGTTGCGGGATGATTTTGAAATCATTTTCATATATAGTGGGGGATTTTGTGTTTTGACATGCTTATATATATGTGGAGAAATAACAAAAATCTCAACATGATTGTTATTTCTACATGTATGAATCAAAAAATTTAAAATATTAATTGTTAACACGACATAAAAAAAATCTTTTTTTTGTTTGATAATAATTATGGTCTTAAGAGCATTTTCATGTGAGCCGGCTCTAAATACCCAGACTGGCCTATGATAATGTAGACTATCATAGGATACTTATTATATGTATTTATACTTTTTAATAGTAACTTTAGAAAAATATAATTAAACTCACATATTTATAATGTTAGGTGGCGCGCTAATAAAGTATTTGATAATAACTTAACACATATATTGATATTTTATCAGAATGGGATCGATAGACAACATGCTATCTATATACTTTTTGAATCATTTATTAAATAAAAACTTAACATCAGTGAATTATTGTTGTTTAATATTTAGAAAACTTATACTCTATAAGTCATATGGATGCCTTATTCAGATGAAAGATTAACATTTGGTATAAAAGTATATATAGGTCCTCAATATTTAAAAATAACACAATTTATACAATTTAGGTTTTTTTAAATTTTAACAAATCAATTTTAATATAAAAGTTTATTTATATATTTCTCAGTACTTGGTTAAAGGAAGAAAAGAAATAGAGGTAGCTAAACTTTAGTGATGAGTGAGAAATTCAAATATTTCAACATATTAGTTTTGACATAAAAGTTTATTTATATATTCATATCATTTTTTACCACCAAAATATTTTTTCTTGATGTCTACAAGTTTTATAAGATGAGAGAGACTTAATGGTGGTTGTTTAAAGTCTTAATGTTTTTATTTTAAGAAAAAACATGCATAAGTAAAGGAAGCCAAACTATCCTAGTTTGTTTTTAGGTTTTTGGACAATTTTGGTGTATTTTGAGTTGATGAACTGGTTTGTAAGTGTTCTAAAGGTGTTTATGTAGTGTTTTTGGGTTGAAATGATTGAAAAATTGAGTTTTAAGATAAAAAAACACTGTTCAAATTTTTTGGGCACCATAATGTTAAAAGGAATCTAAGTTTGTATATGAAACATCATCTATTTTAGCGGGCGACTTATTTCTTACTAATTTTTAAAAAGAAAATAAAAGAGAATGAGAAATTGTTTGTCTTTTAAAAAAATTATAAAAAATAAAGTTTAAAGACTCACTTATATGCACAAGCTCTTCATTATAATAGCTTAAACATGTTGAGCTTGGGCTCGCAAGTCAAAGCTTTTTTTTTTTTTGGCTTTATATATATAGATTTAATATAAATTTAAAAGAGAAAAAAATATTAAACCCAACTTGGATTGCATATTTAATGAATTAAGAAACAATGTCAAGAATTTTTTTTTAATATTGTGTTTTTTAATTGATATATTTTTTAATTTTTTTAAAATATATATTTTAATTAATATCTTTTCTTTGTGATTTTTTATTACTTATTTAAGTTTTGTTGGATAAAGACTTTTTCAATAGTGTTTTTTTATTCAATTCTTGAAATAATTCTTTTGTTTCATTTATATTTTTTTTAATTTTTCATACAGATAAATTTTATTTTTTTAAATAATCAAATAATATTTTAAAAATTAAATTAAAATTTGTTTAAAAGAAACACGACCACAAAAACAAACATACGTGAAAATAGTGTTTGGAGTCGTGGTATTCGGAGCCCTGCACACCACAGAAGTAGTCTGCCATCCACACCAGACCTTGAAAACTTTTTTTATCTTTAGTTTAACTTCCAGACGTCTAGAGACAGTGGAGTAGATAAGCATATAGAGAGCTCCACTTCCCAAGGAGAGAGGAAGACACGGATTTAAAACAAAACCAAAACAACAATGGCAACGGCAGCTTGCACTTCGACAACATCATCCCTCATGCTAACGTACGCCGCCTCCACAGTTCTTCCACAAGACCTAACCCCTTCTCTCCTTTCTTTCAAGCCCAAAACTCTCTCTCTCTACCCACTGGTTTCAGAGAGAAAATCGAGCAATTGGGTCAAGTTTTATGCCCAGACAGAAGCGAAGTCTAGACCTTGCAGAGTGGTTGTGGCTGCTGCTTTGGCTGCAGAGGCAGAGGTGGGCGAGGAGGTTGAAGAGACGGAGGGAGAAGAAGTAGGTGGCGTGGCAACTGCTACAGTTATTCCTCCTAAGCCCAAGAAAGGCAAGGCTGCATTGCCTCTAAAGAGAGACAGAGTATGTGTGTTCTTTTTTGCTTCTCTCTCTATAATGACTTTTGGGGGTTTAGGTTGATTTGATGTGTGGGTTCTGATTCTTTTGAACTTTGGTCCAACAATTTAGGGGATTATATGCTTAAAGGAGACTTTTTTGGCAGAGAGATTGAGATCGCTTGATGCTTTTAGTCTTTGATTTGATGAAGGGATGATGAACGTTTTAGTTACTATTTTCAAGAATCTCTATTCCTTTCAATGCCTAAGGAGTGATTGGTCATTGAGGAAGTGAGAGCGGTGTTTTTTGCTGGGTTTAGCTTCTACTGAATTTTAGTCCAATAAACTGTTTAATAGAGCAGGCAGAGTCTGACAATTCTCTTGGTTTGAGTTTTGAGTTGCACTTTTTTTTTTCATTTTTCAAGATTATTATACAGTTGCAAGAATTCAACTTTCTGTCCTTTTATTGGAAATGCCAGACGAGGTCTAAGAGATTCTTGGAAATTCAAAAATTGAGGGAAATAAAAAAGGAGTATGACCTGGGGACAGCAATATCTTTGCTAAAGAAGACGGCAAGCACGAGGTTTGTGGAAAGTGCTGAAGCTCATTTTCGTCTGAACATTGATCCCAAATATAATGACCAACAGCTGCGAGCAACAGTGAGTTATCACTTTCATGTTTATAAAAAGTTACATACATGGCTTAATCAACTATTGCAGCGGCATGAAAGTTTCCCTTTTTATTTTTTTCTGTTTCTCCTTGCATAGGTAAATTTGCCCAAGGGAACAGGACAGACTGTTAAAGTGGCAGTCCTTACTCAAGGTAATTGCTCTATTCAATTTTCATACTTGACCTGATATACAGTTGTGTATTTAGAAAGCAAGCTGTCTGTGTTAATCAGTTTCAGTTCAGTATCTTCTGATCAGTGGAAAAAATGGACATTGAGGAGAGACTTTGTACAGACAAAAAATCAGATCATGTGGATTGGCTGTGTCTCGCAGAGGACAATTTGAATCACCAACTCCCATAATGATAGACATAGACATAACAAGGAACCTTGCCAAGATATTTCTGTTGTAGTATCATAGCATCCTGTTTGAGTTCATTATATGCTAAAAGTTGTTCCAATTATTTTTTGGCAATTGACTGAGAATGCCATCACGACTTTCATGTTTGATTGGGCTAAAGAATTCATATATCAAGCCTGTGGATTGTGATGCACAACTGTACTGTTGTTATTGAGAGTTGGACTGTATCTCTAGGGTTCAAATACATGCCAATGTCCCAAGAAAAAGTGCTGTCCTCAAACATGTTTGACCTTTGAGTTATTGTTATTCTTCTCAGGTACAAACTCAAAGATAAGCATAGGAGTTAGGTGTGATTAAGAAAATGATTGGATAGTAGTGTTAGATTCCTGTTCTGTTTCCTTTCTTTCTTTTGAGGTAATCTGGTGATTGAGGTGGTTGTGTTGCAGCAGTTCCATTTTTATGTGAAATTTTGCAGTCTAGTTTCTTTTGAGGATTTTTTGGTTGTGTATTCTTCCAAATAAAAAGCCTGGAAACTTGGATTTAAATGTTTATTGAGTTGGGGAGAGGTGGTTTCAGGAGGTTCTAATGGAGAATTTGCCTCGCTGGGAATTTTGTTGGATGGTTTGCTTGGTGATTGGTTTTTGGAGAGGTTGTTCCCTGGTTATTATGATCTCTTGCCTTTGCGCACAAATCGATAGCACTTTGGATTTTGTTCACTTTTCTAGAATTTTTACTTTCTACTTTTATTGGTTTGATGGTTTCCTGATTTTGAAAAAAGAAGAAATGTTGCACAACTCATCTGGCAATATGTCTTCCCTAGGTTCTAGTGGAGCTTTTGCTTTGCTGGGAATTTTGTTGGATGGTTTGCTTGGTGATTGGTTTTTGGTGGTTGTTCCATGGCCGTTATGATGTCTTGCCTGGATTCACAAATCATGATAGCATACTGGATTTTGTTTGCTTTTCTATATATTTTTTTTTCTTTCATACTTAATGGTTTGATGGTTTCATGATTTTGAAAGAAGAAGAAAAGTTGCAAAACTTACTTGGCAAGAAGTCTTCCTTAGGAATGCTGTCAGGATTATAAATGTTTCTTTGTCTGTTCAGGTGGTTTTGTTTGGTATTGATCCTAGACTTTCTCAATCTAAGATGCTGAGGTTTTTACAAGTAAATGTGTCACATGCTATTTAAAATTAAAACTTGAGTGTTGAGTCCATGTCTCGAATGGAAGAAAGAGATTTGACGGATGATTGCTGGAGCTCATAGTCTTTGGAGAGAGAAGATAGTTCAGAATTTGCAATATCTTCCATGCTGTGAAAGCATTGAACATTTTGAATTTTTGGAATTTGTAACATGGAGTTTCAGATGTTCCAACTGTTGTGTTGACTATTAATGATCTCAGGATTCTGCTTTTTGTTGATTCTTATACTATCTGTCCCTTGAACATGCCATCTCTGTCCCTCTCCTTTTTCTCTACTGTGGAAAACAAGCGTTAATGTTTCTCATGTCTGCCAAAAACTAGCTCACTTTTCCTTGTCTTGTATGTTCATCCAGATAAGTCCTGATGATCATAGATTTTGCTAAATTAATATTGTTAGATCTCTGTTACAGCTATACTCAAAAAAAAAAACCTTTGATATCATAAATGTGGTGGAGATTTGCAGGTGAAAAGTTCGATGAAGCAAAAAATGCAGGAGCAGATTTGGTTGGTGGTGAGGACCTGATACAACAAATAAAAGGAGGATATATGGAGTTTGATAAATTAATTGCATCTCCAGATATGATGCCTAAGGTGTTGCTGCTATCTTTTTGTTTGATATTTTAATGGCATCCATGCCTGTGAACTGAATTCATAAATTTGAAACTTTTTTTAAATGTCACAGGGAATAGTAAATTTGAAACTTTAGCTATTTTATATCCTTCCTATAATCAAATCTTTTTTTTAGATGCTTTCCAATCAATAACAGTACTTTTTAATGTTACTATTTGATGTGCGATCCAAGACATGCAATTGTTTTCTTGACCCCTTCACCCCTGATGACAGACAAGAAAAGGTGAAGAAGTATTTATGACATTAAGTTACCGTACACAACCTTTAGTGTTTTGTTTGTCTTTTTGGGTTTGTATAGTCTACAGTTAGATTGGCTAATTGGTACTTAGCTCAGGGATTTAATCTTAGGAAATACCTGCATCATGGTTCTTGAGCATAAATTATGAAAAAGGACACTCCCACTAAGAACATTTTCAATTTATGACGTGATTATGGTTTATTACCAATTGGACAAATTGCATTTTCTTATGCATTTGTTTGATTGTGTGGAATGAGAAAATTTCATTTTGAAGAGCTTGTTTCTTTTGTTGAGCAGAGCTTTACTGGTATCTGTTTGTCTGGTGCTTCAGGTTGCCAGCTTAGGTAAGATTCTAGGACCACGAGGACTCATGCCAAACCCAAAAGCTGGTACTGTTACAACTGACATACCTCAGGTAATGGTCTTGTCCTCCGATTTGGTTCTATCATTCTCTCAACCTTTGAACAGTTTCTTCTTAACATTCCTTCAGCGTGTGATTGGGACATACATAAGCTTACCAAATGCTACAAAAATATAAAAGTGGCGCGCGCTCTTATCACCATTGCTAGACTTGAGCATGTACCAACAGACAAGGGTAGAACTGCAT
Source organism: Populus euphratica (assembly GCF_000495115.2). Lineage (NCBI taxonomy): Eukaryota > Viridiplantae > Streptophyta > Magnoliopsida > Malpighiales > Salicaceae > Populus > Populus euphratica. The sequence continues at coordinate 15,014 of NW_011501119.1, read as the reverse complement.
GCTTTGAGTGAATGCATCTCAGTATATAAAAATTTTAGTAACAATTATGATGTGGCTGCTACCACCTATTATCTTGCTAATGAAATGGATTGGTCAAATGCATTTCAGGCAATAGCAGAATTCAAAAAGGGAAAAGTTGAGTACAGAGCAGATAAAACTGGGATTGTTCACATACCATTCGGAAAAGCTGACTTCTCAGAAGAAGACCTCCTTGTAAACTTGTTAGCTGCAGTAGTATGTTTCAAAATTGACCCCCTTTTCACCTTATATATGTACATTTCATTTTGTTCTTTTTTAGCCATGATGGTTTGCATGGCAATGACTTGTTTATCATCTGCTGTCTTAATTTGCAGAAATCAGTTGAAGCAAACAAGCCATCAGGTGCAAAGGGAGTGTACTGGAAAAGCGCGCATATATGCTCATCAATGGGGCCTTCTATTCGGTTAAATACAAGGGAGATGCTCGATTACAAGCTTCCATCGAATGCTTGAATGTAACTAACACCTGTAAATGATATTAAGGATCACTTTCTGAGCTTGCCAATGTTCAGTAAAGGTAGGTAAGTTAGGATGAAGCGAGGTGACCTTGGTTGCTTTTGGAGGAAATTGACATCCATATGGCATGGTCTTCCTCTGCAGACTCGGAAAATCTTGTATGACAATGATGATCAATATCATTACATTTAATTATCATCCGCTTTCGGTTCTCACCAGGCATTTTAATTTGCTAATCTTTGTTTGTCAAGCATTTAAACTACTGTTTTCTGCTTCTTGTGGCTGGATTTCTTGAATGCTGTAGCTGTTCCTGATGAGAAAGCTAATTAACAATCTCCTCGTATCCTAAAAAATTCATGGTCTCTTTCCATGTTTTATAAGCAACTGATTATGGGTATTGAAGGACTCAGTAAATTCTCAAATTTTAAATGATCTGAGGTACAAAAGATATCAACAGTAGCATTTTCGTGTTCAAACAAGCGAAAAGCACAAAAAAGTGACATGCGAACAATGATTTTATCTGACAACATAGAATACTAAGGATATTAAAATACATGACATCTGATTTGCTCAATTTGATATATTTACAAGAACCGGGGAAGAAGTATTTGATCACTATGGTTTCAAGGGAAACCGTCCATGAAATTCTGAAATGGGTGAGCTCTCAAAGCACAAGCAGGCTCTTAATCTACTATTGACATCACTAGAGAATCTTCAAATCAACCAGCCATTCATCCCTGCTTCGGATGATAAATGTATCCCCAAAATGATGATAAAACTATTTAGTGCAAAGGACACTAGGTGATAAATTATACAGCCATATTCAAGGAAGTTTTCAAGCTTTCCACAAAACCAGCTGATGAGGGGTAAAGCGCTGCTTGCATTTATTTGAAGATGGAGACTCAACAGGACGTTAGCAGTCAAGGATTCCATGGTGGCATCTTCGTTAGAACTGACATTTCATTATCGACTTTCTCCCAGAAGCCCTGTGACAGCTCCCCAGCATTCTCCACTGCTCCATGCTGAATTAACAAAAATATAACTTCCACTTAGAAAAGTTTATAAACAAGATGTTTGACTTCCAACATCCCATATCATAACAACATATAAATAAATAACAAAAAAACTTGAACTAACACTAACCTTTGGAAGGCTGCTCAATCCAAGGTCCGTTCATTATATTAAGAATGCTACATGCCTCGCTGTATTCCAAATTAGGTAGTAACTTCGGGGTGAGTAAGAAACACCTAAAGAAGATCCATGCAAGTATATGATTTCAGTTATCGTTTCATTTGTTGCAGGAAAGTGGAAGAGAAGCCAATCACAATTGCACGAAAATTGGAAATCTATATGTACAAGGTAATCCCAATATGAATCACTCTACTTCCATCAGAAACAGCCTCAGGACCTCATTTGGTTCCACTAAAAGCGGTTAACATTGTAATGCTATTACAATTCAGGACTTTCCAACAATTAGTTGAAACATTTACTGTTTGCTAAATAAAAGGCATCCTGTGCTCCAGAATAACCACTGCAGATGGCATGCAAAATCAAGAGTATCAAGCCTACAAAAACAAGCCCACTAGCGTGTATATATTAATGTCCAAGGACAGTATTTGCATGTAATATGCGTTTGAGCACACAAAGAGCACACAGCTACAAAGCATAAACTTGGTTAAAACTGAAAAATGCCTGCACATTGTTAGTAAAAATTGTCAATAAAACACCTGCCAGATATTTCACTAAACCCTTTTCATTGAGTTTGCCAAAAATCCTACAACCCCGATAGAGACAGTTAAAACTTCTTGTCAAGGAAAATGTGTGCAAGATAGAGATAATAAGTTGAAGGTTCAAATTGCACAGTAAGATCGATATTTATTCTTACTGTGGTGTGTTTGGTTGGCTTGCAGCTCTCACTAGTTGCTGAAACATCTTTCTTTCGTTTGTGGGGTCCATTCCTGAAAACAAAAAGGAAAAATATCAAACAGCACCATCTATATCTTATTTAACCATTAAGTAATTAAGCTTTGAGTGGCACCTAACCTTGATTTATCTCATCAACTACCCTAAACGGGCAGTTTGTGAGGTCTTGAAGTGAAACAAGATACAGAATGGTTGAAACTGAACGCTCCTATTAAAAAAAATCAAGACATAGTAAAGACACTGTATTTGCAACAATGAATACAGAATTTCATGTCAGGGAAATACCCCTCCAGATTGATGATGAGCACTAAGAACTTGAAGCTGTCCGGCTTCTCTGAGGACCATAACAAGAAACCAAATAAGTTGTGAACCAAAGCAGTCCCATGCATAGTTTAAAACTACTGGCTTAAACATTTAGCTCAAAAAATCAATATCATGAAACTTAATTTATAATCACTCATAGGCCTCATAAACAAAATCCCGAAGAAGACCGTCTCCCAGGGAGCATGACATAAACGAGGAAGGTGAGAGACTGAGTTGGCTCTCAGCATTAGGTCCAATGGTTGTTGCATAACCATTATTCACGAAAAGGAGAATTTCAAAACAAAGTTGTTTTTGCAGCTCCAGTTCCAATCAAAATGTGGTAAAAGAGGATTAGCAATTCTCAACAAGCAAAGACTTCTGCTTCACCAATTTAAATACCTCTTAGACACACCAAACTGGGTATGCTAAAACAAATAGAGGGTTAAGACTGCAGTCACCTGAACTTCACTTTTATCAATATTCCAAATTGATCAAAGTCATTGTCATGCTCATCTACAAAGAACACTAAATCAAATGAGCAACTGATATTTGGTAATATATTATGCAGTCAATTGTAATTAGAAGACCATAATAATTACCCAATGAAACTTCTCCTGCAACTGCCATCTCCTGGAAGTTATGGCTGAAAGTTTCATTAATCTGAGTAACAAGGCTTCTCAATGTTGGAAGCCAACTCTCCTGCATATTAACCAACAGCTTTTAGGGGGGACAAGAGAATACAATTCTGCACATTAATCTAAATAAATAATCAGCAACAGAGAGAAATACTAAAAAGATGCGAGTTGAATTAATATACACAATAGGATGAATTATGTCAAACTTAAATACAGTTTATCTGCTCTGTCTATTCATTTGCTTGGTTGAAATAAACACAATAAACTAAGAAGTTGAAAGAAATGCTTGGCTCAAGCTCCTCGAATCGTACCATTCATGCATCCCCATAATTTATCTTAATTTTTATCTAGTTGCTGTTTCAATTTCATACAACCTACATGGTCCCCAATTATACTTGTTACTATTTTTGCTAAGTGCACCCATAGTAGTTGGATCGTACAGCAAGATGCTAAAGTTATATCAAGCTTCAGTGACAAGGATTACTGCCTGGAGGGGAGGGTGAATATTCAAATTATCCCAAAAATAATCTCTATTCAATATCCTGGTTTAGCAAGTTTCTCAAATTAGAATCTACAGATGCAAACTAAATAAACATACTTTCAAGAATCACAAAGCCAAATTGAATCAAAGTCTGGGTAGCAACAGATATGAATTTTGGAATATGAAGCAAAGGAAGAACTAGAAAAAACCAAATCTGAGCTTTCTTTTCTCCAGCACGATCTATTCACACTACTCATGTACATGGATATCTAGTAAAGTTAGTTTCCAAGATACTCTTGGTTTCCAATGCTTTCCCAGTGCTACATGAACCTCAACAGGTTTGTGATACAAATTAACCTGAATAGATGCTGACAACATAATTCATAAAAAAAAAAACCTAGAACAAAATAAGAAAACTCCAACTTTACACTAAAATCAACTAAATGATTCCCAAAAATAGTCACTTTTGAAGCTTTCATCCCTCATCTCATTATTTGCATTCCACTGTTCTATTTAAATCTCAATCACATCCTACATACATGATTGGTAGCCGTGGACAATCCCAGAATTTCTGAAATGCAATCCAGCAAAATGACAGTTATATATATATATATGCCAGTTGTGTGGCAAAGCAACGGAACATCTCTTACCTTCAAGGCATCTATTTCAGCTAAACACTTTTTTAGTTCTTCTTTATCAGCTTCAAGTTTTTTGGTAATGGCTTCTATCTGCAGTGCTTGTAATGGTAAATGAAGTTTCAAAGCGAGAACTATAAATGATATGAAAAACAAATAATCTCAACTCTCAACCATTACCTTTCCCTGACGGTGTTCATATTCTTCCACCACATTCTGGTTCAGGGCAAGAGTGGAATTGGCTTGAGATAAAGTATCATGAATAGCAGCCTCCAATTCCTCAATAGTCGTTGGCATCTGCATGTGAGCATGTAAATGAGTCATCACTCATCATATTCACAAGACAAAAAAGCATCACCCATCATATTCATAAGACGAAAAAGCCAAGAGAGTAAACATTAAATGAAAATATTCACAAGACAGCATAAGAGTTTAAGGCATCAAATAAGCATATATCCACATGACAAATAAGATTATATATCACCAAATAAGAACAATTCTAATTCATGCTCCAAGTCAAACAAAGCTGACAATAACACAAAATGTTGTGACTGGAAAATTCCTGTGTCTAAATAGATTTGTCATTTGTGAGTTAACATGCTACTCCAGCTGCAAAGGCAAGCCTTATTAAGTCAAAAGGATTTGAGCAGCACAGAAGACATGAAGACTCAACAGTTTTCCAATAAGACAACACAGTCGCAAATGCATCAAAGCAGGATTAAGTTTATAATACAGAAAAGTAGAAGGCATGATCTTAATCGCTTAAAAAAATCATTCTAAAATGGAAGTATCTTTTTTGTTCTTCCGCGGTCAATTCTTAAGAAATACATAATATTTCAACTGCATCCATTGTTATGTACTTCAGCAAGAGCATTTTAAGAAGGCAGGCCACTCATGCTGCCCATATAATTAAACAAGTAGAGGAAAGTTCAGTGTAAACCGTCAGAGCTTCCATAAGGTATTCTGACTAAATTAATAGGACTCATGCCACTGAAGGCTCACTTTGGGAAAGTTCAATCACTTAATTGTGAAACGCTTATTCCATGATAAGGCCCATGTTGCAACATCTCACCCACCTTAGATCAAGTAGTGTTTGATTAACCTAATCACTGTTTTTGACAATGCAATTCCATACATCTTAAGCTGTCTAAGAAGATGGCCACCCACCTCCAGGGAGTTAGCACTTAGCAGTTAGTAGGGCAGGGGATGGTCGGTCTTATTTAGCGCTTGGACACTATGAGGACCAAATTGCACCACATGAGGCTTTCAAAGGCCACTTTGGCCACAACAACCACATGGGGGCCTTTCCTCAAAGGCCAAATGCTCCAAGGAGCGCTCAAACCAAGAATTTGTAAATTGCAATCAGGTACAGCAACTCAAGCCGAATGCTATATATCACTTATGATTCTAAGCCAGGAACCACATTCATGTTATTGCAAAAGCCACGTTTAACAATGTTTGGTTCAACCAGAATCAATGTCCAAATAAATGATCATTCAAGCCAAAGAAAGGTTTAAAACATTTTAACCAATTACATTACCATTTTTATAAATTAAACAAGGATGAGTCCACTATCATCAAACATAAGGCTAAAGCTATTTAGAGAAAACTCTTCTTTAAACAATTCATCTAATCAAATTTGACCTCATTCATTCTAGAATCCAGATCATTATTTGACAAAACATTGCAGGCAGAGTAAAAAAGTAAATACAAAAGTTTGTACAAAAATTGGTTTAAAAAATGTCATGGAGTGGTTCTTTTATCCTCAGACATGCTTCCATAAACAGCGACTTATGGATGCCAAGAGTAGTTGCATTTATTATGCACCAAACACCCTTGAACACTTTAGATCATGTTAAATCAACAACCCTGAGATTTAAAAATCTAAATTCCAGTCATGATACTAACAAACCTCAAGAAAAGCCTTCTCGAGTTCTGGAGTGATGATAGCAATTGATTCTGCATGTCTTTTAGCAGCCAAGAGTTGCTGTCGATGATCCTCTGTTTCCTTCTTGCCTTGTCACAAAGAAAGTGAAAAGTCGGAAATATTGTAAATAATGTCTTAAGGCCATACTCAAATATTCCTTGAAATTTTCTCATTGACAGAAAATAAAGAATGAAATGATTAGTGAACTCAATGTTCATACTTGATAATAAAAGAGTGCATGGTAATAGGAAGAGAGGATGCCTGAAAAGGATAGGGATAAGCAATTGCTATAATCATGTGGCAAATTATCAGAAATGCTATTCCATTTTCAAATGCATGGAGCACAGACACAAGTATGTGGTGTTAAATTGTCGTTTCTGCAAGAACTAAAAAGTTCAAAAATTTCCAGCAACAGCACAAATCAGAACCATGCCCAGAAAACCAGGAACTCACAATACTCCAATTGGCATGCTACTTGTTGAGCAAATTTTGCAGGCTGCTTCAGACTGTGTTCCAGTTCTCTAATCTATGACATTGTGCAACAAGAAAAATATCAAAAAATTAAAATAAACACAGTATATTATGTCTACTTGAATGAGCAATATTTTCTACAACAAACATAAACGGTAAAACATGACAATTAAATGCAGAGACACCCTGTCTACAAAACACCTTTCTTGATGCAGAAGACAATTAGCTTTTGTACCTCCCTAACTAATTGAAAATCCACCAAAAACATCAAAATCACGAGCAAATATCAATATGGTTTTGAATCACAAACATCAAACAGATAACATGATCCACTTGCAATATGAGAATTTACAGTGCATTAAGAAACATTAAAAAAGATGGTGGCAGGAAACTGTTATATCCTCTGCAGTAAGGTAATCCTTGGTATTCAATGATAACTTGAGAGAAGATAATTAATCCAATAACTTGACCAATGGAAATACCTTCGCATCAAACTCAATGGAGGTCATATGTTTTTCAGCAAAATTCCATTTGTAAGCAACAGCCTCGACAAGTAAATTCTGTCAAATGTTGTAAAACATTTTGTCAAGGTAAAGAAAAGACTGGAGGGGATCAACTCTTCATATGCACATCTGCCTGATTCAAAACCAATTTTACCTTAATATCAATTGCACATTGCAACCGCCGAGTGTTAAGGTTTGCAGCCTCATCAATCAGTTTTGCCATAACAGCATCCTGGTCATCTTCCCTCAGCAATGACTCTAGTTTCCTTTTCCTTTGATCTAAACCACAGAAATATTTCATTTACTGTCACCACAGACAGAAAAAGGTACTGTTGGTAGCAATAAGTAGATCTGTTGTACTTACCAACACGGTTCTCCATTTCACGCCGTTTTCGCATCTCCAGTGTCACATTGCCAACAATCTCCTCCTACAGATTACATTAAGAAAGAATATTTTACAGACTGGAAAACTAAATTTGTCTGCTAGACAACAAGTGGTTACTTATCCCATATATCAAGTTCAGTGGTATGCATGAAAATACAATACAAGAAATCAGGGTTCAGCATACAGCATAAGAAAAGGTTCTTGCATCCTTTTCAGCATACCCGCTGTTTATGAAGTTTAGCCTCTTCTTCATCTATGGATCTCTGCTCAGTCATCAGCAATTTTAAGTCCTCCTCTAAAGCACAAACAGTTTCTTCCAGCTCCTCTTTCCTGCATCTCAGCCTTTCAATTTCCCCAACATCTGAACCTATAATTTCAAAACCAAAAGTGGTAGTTCAGAGTATTGAAATAAATGTCAACAAAAAAATTAAAAAAAGTAAGTGCTTGAAAAATATGTTGATTCAGAAAATCATTCATAAGAAGCATACCACAAAGAAGAAGACGTGAGCGATCAACTGGATCAACACTTCCTGATACATGACCACCATATCTAGAAACAGACCACCGGTAGTGATTTTCAGGAGTCCAAAAATCTAAAACTCGCAACTTTGCCACCTCAGAAGCCTTCTGATCAGTTTCCTTTGACCCAATATACTGACAGAAACAGACAAGTGTGAAACATGCATAAATATCACACACATACAATATATTTAAGCTGTACAACAAAAAGAATATCTGCTAAGTTTTCAATAACACAAGGCAACGTCTTCTCAGAGAACAACCACCAAACAACTATTAAATCAGGTTTAGAGAGCATACAGAATGTTCCAGCCCAAATTGGCTGATCAAAACCTCCTTAACAGCATCAGGAGCTTCAAAAACTTGGTCAAGCCGTGAATAGATGCCGAGCTCACGCATCTGTCCGATACAGAGACAAAAAACCACAGTTAGCTATCTACTTCAAAGGAACATGCACTTGAGGAAAATGTGACAGATACCTCATTGGAAATGAAAAAAGGCTCCTTATGACGATGTTTATCCCCCACATAGTTTAAAATTGGCACATCAAATGACTTCAGGTTTCTTACCAAAAAGTCCCGGTCATGAGGATCCTGGGTTATGAAAGACTGCAAAACAAGCAAAATTGACCACCAATGTGATAAATAGAATTCTACCATTTTTGCAAATGGCCAAATAGATACATGCTGGAAATGTGTTGAGAAAGCATTCTGCTGAATGAATGCTGAAAAAAAGGTACCAGATATACATCAAAGATAACCCACAAAACAAAAGGATGACAAAAACTCAATGAAATTCAACATATCGAAATGCTAACCCAACACTAAAGAAACAGTGAGAAAAAAAGTAGAATAAAATTAGAGTTCATACAGATATATAGATATGGTTATGCATTCTGCCACCTCTACAACTTTCTGTGATTCTCCCAAGCATCACTACAACAAATTTGAGATGCAGACCTGAATACTCCATCAGAAGTCACATTTACATTTAACTCTCATGCATGAGTTTCTTCTTGGATCAACTCAATCATAAACTTGAGAATAACTTCCTCTGTAAAAAACCTTCAGCAATTTCCTCTAGGTCAAATTTAGATAAACAGGCATCACATATTCATGTCCCCTCACCAAACCTTCACTTCTCATTTATAAACTCATCTGGCTACATCCTGGTCTGTCGTTTTTTTAGCAAGGAGTAATTCAGGAAACAACTTCATATCTCTAGGCAACATGCACTTCAAATCTTTTATTTCCTCTAAAAGTATCACAGAATTGTTCCTACCGAGTTATTTGCCTATACATGTAAAAATGTGCGAGCGAAATGCTTGATAACTCCCTCATTAATGAATTTGTTCAAGATTAAATTTTTAGTCCATTCACCTCTGATTCGTTCCTCCACTTCATCAAATAATCTCATTCAATTTTGTAAAATCAGTGTAAGTCAGCATCCCCTTTCCCCACATGCTTGCACCTAGATACTTTCACATTTTGCATCTGCATTCATCTCATGCAACGAGGCTCTCAAAAGAAGCAATAGATAATCCAGGTGCAGGCATTGGTGTAGGATACAAGACAAAGCAAGCATACTGCACTAAAGTAAGAATCAAAAGAACTTCTCAACACAGATTTTCTTTTCATTTTCTGATGTTAAGACAAACAAAATCTAAAAACAAAACTATGGAAAAGCCATGACTTGAAAGTACCTTCCAGATATAATATGGGACATGACCTTCCAAGTAGTCAGCATGATCCCGATTAGAGACATTAACCTGGGTTTGCAATCCCAATGAAATTATGGTACTGTCAGTAGGAACATTTGTAATTACAAGCAGGACAGCCAAAATTCAAAAAATACCTCAAGCAAAACAGGCCCATAGACCTCCTTATTCAATTCCTGACGATGTTCTCGTAGCCAATGATAAGCCTCAAATATCTTTTCAGCTCCAGAATTTCTTAATGCTTGTAAGAGCTTATTGTTTTTATTTTCCATATCCTTCAGCCTGCAAAAGGGTATTCAAATGTGCTAAATGAATGTCATTTAATTATGGGCCCATGAATGAATTCCATCATTGATTCAAAGGCCACCTGTCAACACAATGCCGCAATGCTATGTTCTTTTGATTTAAAACTTTCTCCTTGTCTTGCTTCTGAATTCTTTTTTGATTTGCAGAGACTTTTAGATCAGAAATCTGAGAGCGTAATTTATCCTGGCAAATATGGAAAAAAGCCAATTTATAAAAGATTTAGAACATATGTATACACAACAAAATAGGCGGATTCACAACCTCTAAAGGGCGGTTCATGGTGAAAACTTCAGCTTCCATATGTTTGAGTAAAAAAATGCCAGTATCAAGTTACCACATTGACCTGGTACACCGAGTACCACCAGAAGAAGATGCCAGTTCCAGCTAAAAAGTATACTTACAAGCACATCTTTTGGAGGTTCATGGACAGGCAAATTTCGAAGTTCTGCTTCAGCAATCGCAAGATCCTCTTTAGCTTTTATGATTCTTTGTTGGCGTGATTCTTCTTCCTTCTTCAAGTCTCCCATTTCCTTGTATTTTCCACGAATTTGCACCCCCTGTAAGTGTAAATAGACATTACATGGAATGAGAAGCTAAGGTGTTTGTGCAACCAGAAACTAGAACTACAGCAAAGCACAAGGACACAATAAGAAGTTTATCATACCAAACTGCTTTCTTTCTCCAGTAACTCCATACGTCGCTTAGCATTTTCCTTTATGAGATTGCTTAATCTTTTACATTTAGCATCCATTTGGGGTTTTTGAAGCTTTTGTTTTCTGCAATAAATTTGTTTTACTAAAGGTAAATTTAAAAAATTAATATGGTAATTTGCCCCAGGTGGCATACAAAAAACAAACAAATGAGAAGCATTCAGCCTTGCCAACATTTTTAGAGTACAAATACCATAACAACAAAAGGATGTAAAAAGGAACACTCCAATTGTCCTGTCTATTGAAAAAAAAAATCACCATGGGAGATGCTTCTTTTGAAATTAACAAAGAATCTCTGCATGCTCATGAATAATCACTTTTAGAAAATTAGACAGAAAAGGAGTTTCACATTTTTCTGAAAAATAAGTGAAGATCTCACAAAATATTGAAAACAAACACTAACAGTACAGATATTCAACTTGAAGTCAGGCAGTATACGAATTTACAAACTGGAGATTGAATGCTTTTACTACAACCCTTAAAGCATGACATGATTATCAGTATTAGACATACTGGGCATTAGACTTTCAACAGTTTGATAGCAATCCACACTAGGCATGCCAACACCACAAATCACTCAATCAATGTTTCCAAACCATTATGCATATTGGTAAAAGGAACAGAACATCATACTCGATAGGTTCTCTCAAGTTATTCAAAGTTTTTGCAGCTTCCTCCAGCTTCTGTTTTACGTCCTTTTCTGCCTCTTTAGCTTTCAAATAGTCAGCCTTTATTGCATCATACTTCAGCCATGGCAATTTCTTTTTCATGGATTCAGCCTACAGATTCACCATTAAGATGTTAGACGAGCTTTAGAAAAAGATAAATCAATCAACCTAAATACTTACCTTCTTTAGAAGCACTTCCCTTTGTCTGACACGCTCCACGTCTTTTTCAAGCTCAGCATTAAGAGCTTTCAGCTGATTCAATGTTTCCCCATTCCTCTTCACAGCCTAATACAGAATAGATAATGTGTTCAGGAGGATTTCATGAGCCTCCCAAGATCAACAGTATTATTTCAGGGAGAATGATGGATTTACAACTCACCATTTCAATAGTCTTCAGTTCAAGACTTTTGTCAACAAGAGCACGGTGTTGGATTGGAAGTTGAGGATCACCGACAGCCTTTTCAGTCTCTTCTAGAAGTTGCACAGGAGTTAACTTTGCAAATTCACATACCCTATCTTGTGGCAAGAACTGCAAAGCTCATGCCAATACCAAATGAAAAGAAAGGGTGAAAGATTGAAAAAAGAGGAAAAAAATATTGAAAAAGACCAGATTCAAATACACACATCAGCAACGTATCACAAGCAATATGTTAGAACCTATTTGAGATGAAAGGAAAAGGTGAAGGGGGAACTGGGAAGGGAAGACAGCATACAGGCTTCTGAAATAACTTGTATCGGACATTCTTCACCCATGCTTGAGTTTCAGAATTTGTTTATTTTTTCAGCAGCTGTAGTGTATGAGACTTGTGGCATTCAATTTCAAATTAATTAAAAACTAGCAAGCTATAAAAATTCAATGGCTGTCTAAGAGTCCAGTTTTCAAGCATTCAGCAGCTTCAACACTTGTAGGATGCCAAGCAATGAGCTCAAATACAACAAGTAGATCATTCTTCCACATGAAGGGCAAAAGTTAAATATCTACAGGCATACAAATATTGAAAGGAAATGCATGCCATGAAGTCATATTAAGGATGGCCTGAACAGTGTCAGTTGCAAGTCCTGGAACTTACTTGAGTCAAATTGTTGACTTGGATGTTGAATTGTTGCATGATTTCAGTGACCGCTTTCTTAGATGCCACTTTTCCTGAAATAAATGTACAATGAGTGAACAATAGCTCAACATCTCTTCGCAAATTAAAATGTAATAACATCTAGACAACTCCTTTCTGTATCTATTAAGATCATTCTTTCTTATTCTAATAAAGCCTTTTGGAAGAAGACAGAAATAGACACTCTTATAAGTCTCCTTTACTAGCATTTGAAATAATATATATGTCCGGAAACAACAGAATATGGAGGAAGTTTCAATTACATGTATTCATGTGTTTATACCAAGTGAAAGAGATGTCTCGTGAAAAAATTAAAGGCTGAGCACCAACCACAATTGTGAACTGGAAATATTGAATAGTTAAATAATGAAAGAAACCAGAAACCTGCAGTTATGCATAAAGTGGAACAGGAAGATTCAACATGTCATCCAGATAATATTTATTTATAAGGAACTTCAAGTAAGAATATGTTTGTGTTAAGATTAAGACCCTGCGGGGAAAAAAAGCCAAAGCGATTTCAAATGAGACAGATAAAAACATCTCACGTCTTGCAAGGAATGACTGTTATTCATCTCTAACAGTCCTTCCCAACTTGAATCAACATGAGCATGAAAATTTTCAGTTATTGGGGCAACTTTCAGAGCATGAAATGGGATGCTAAGCAATTTCAAGTATGGAGATCTAACCATTGAACAACCACTCTGACTTGTTATGTGCATCAATTCTGCGGATTATGGTAAGCTTCTCATCTTTAGTACTTCCTCTCAAGGATATTTTGATGTGCCCAGACTCCTCCCCACGCTTCACATATGCCCCAATACTAGTTGCCCTCCCAAGCAGCTGCAGAAATAAAGTGCCCAACTGTTTAAAATTATAATCACATATAACTCAAATGGGGAATCTCAGTAGACTGCAACCAACCTGAGGCTCACCACCAAGTCCAAGTGCAATGGCACACACAATTGAGCTCTTACCCGAACCATTTGGTCCAATTACAAGGTTCAGGCGTGATCCAGGTTTGCAAACCAAACAATCATAAGTCATGAAGTTACGAAGTTCAATCTCAATTATGTTTCCAGGCATGTAATCATCTTCTCCTCTGGGAAAAAAAAAAAGGAAAAAATTAGCCGTTGCCAAAATGGACACAAAAATTTGGAGAAGTTTGGAAGTTCCATTTTTCCAAATCATGCCAGCATAATCCAAACATAAAATTAAGCTTGAGGGCACACAAACATGCTCTTGGCAGGGGCTCTTTCTTGGTCTTGGTATTGAATATATTAGTACTGCAACTTAACCTCGAGGACAATTTTTTAAAGGGTTTGCTTAAGTAACTCATAAAATCAAAACACAGTTAACTACAGTTTCAATTATAGAAAGCAAAGTAATAACACAACTTCCAATAAGTCATTCAATTATATTGCATAATTTTCTTTACAACTACTAAAAATTCAAATTTATTTTCAATCACAGTCAATTTAATTCCTTTTCCCCCGCCTTTCTCAATAACCAAACAAAAAAAAAGCCGAAAACCCTAATTTGGAAAAACCAGAGACAACGCAAACACAATAAAACATGAACATAATTCCCGGAGGCATACAATGGGAATTAAATAAGGTGGTGGAAATCGTAAAAGATTGGAATTTGTGACTGACCTGGAGGTTTTGGCGCGTTTTGAGGGAGGTTCCTCTCTAGTTGAAGGCCGTTTCATAGTTATAGCGTTGTCCTTTTGTTAAATTTAGGGATATTTTGGAATTGAAATCTCTGTGAAACCTGAGTTGGTTGAGATTGAAGCCTTGAAGGCATGAGATTGGGGGTTAGGGTTTCATTGAGAAACAGAGGAAGTCGAGAAGAGAAAATTGGCGCGAAAAAAAGAGTACAAGAGGGAAGCCACTGGTGAGGAGTGAGAGAGGGTGGTATTTACGGCTACTGGCTCGTGGCTAGTGAACGTGACCTCTATTTTGTAATTTTTTTACTATGGCTCCCCATCAATTAATTTTATTTTCTGAGCATGACCCTCCTCTCCTGCTCGTGATCCAGTCATCAAGCAAGTCCTGGCATGACATGTGAAATTCACTTCACACTTTTTTTTCTTTTCTAGTTTAAGATTAAATTAACTTTAGTTGAGTATCCATACTGTAGTTTAATTATAAAATATAATAAAGCTGAATTAATTTATTATTAAAACTACAATATTAATATTTATCATGATTTTATAATTTAATTGTAAT
>NW_011501125.1:57909-58073 GCF_000495115.2 Populus euphratica | reverse complement strand
AAGTGAAAGGATAAAGAAAAGGCTAAGCTTAGAAAGGAGATGCCGATTCAATTCAAATTCAAACACTATTCAGTTATTAGGTCATATCTGGAGCTATAGATCTTGGATTTCAGTTTGATTTATATGGCTGGAAAGATAAGAAATAGGCCTACAACTTTCATGCT
>NW_011501125.1:55623-57877 GCF_000495115.2 Populus euphratica | reverse complement strand
GGGAAAGACCCAAATCTGTTGTTTTCAAATTCAAAATTTAGCTACAAAAGAGAAGTCAAAATCTATCCTACAATCCAGCTTGAACACTGCTCATAGTTTTACCCATAGTTGGAGTTCTAAAAGGTCAAATGATGTAAAATTTGGTGGGTGAAAGGAAAAGATAATTTTCAAAAACTTTAATAGAAAAGACCTGCTCAAATTCTGATGGTAGAAATGACATTTCATCCAGACAAGAGCTTAAGGGCTATCCACCACGTCCACTAGTAGCACTACTTAGTATTTTAAACATATCTCGAGCTGTAGAACTCTCAATGCTCTATAATTTGGTGGCTAGAAGGAAAAGATGTTTTCCAACAAGTTTCATGCAGAACAATTTGTCAAATTCTAATTGCATCAATGTCATTTTATCCAGCCAAAATGCTTGAGTGCTATTGTCCACTAAGTCCACTAAATTAATAGTTGGCCACTATATCAATTATCACTTACCAAATGAATAGTTTTGAATTTTAGCTTATAAAAGGAGGCATTTGCTATTCATCTAGGCATTTGTTTTTTAGATCAAGATCATTTTCTTCCTCTCTCTTTTTATATTTTTGTAATGATAAAGTTTTGCTTTTATTAATCTCTTGTTCATGCTTTTCATTTCCTTGACTGTACTCAGTTAACTTATATGATGCTTATATTTTTATATTTTTTATTTATGTTTTTCCTCTTCATATGTCTAGCTTAGTTAATTATATTAAGGTAAAAAGGTTTTACTAATGGTATTAGGATAGGTATAATATAAATTTAATATGGACTTTAATGCTTATATCCTAAACAACTTACTATTAACATGTCATATCATTTTTATCTTATTAATTCGTAATACATTGCTTGTTTAATGGTTAATCTAGATTTGTGTTGTATAACACTTGTATATTAAATATTTGAACCTTCATAGTCTTCGGCCGACATTGTTATTATGAGATGAACTTGATTTGTTGTCAACATAAGTTAACATCATGAATACTTGATAAAATTTATAAGTATAGTGTTACGTAAATAAGATGATTAATATGATTATGTTGATAATTTATAAAGAGTTTATACTTTATTTATCTCTAATACTATTAGTGGATCCTCTAACCTTGACATTTGTTTTTATTATTACATAATCTTCACATTAATCTTACATCTCAAAGTCTTCTTTAACTCATCACCACCACCACCACCACCATCATTGTTATTATTGTTGTTATTATTATTTATAATTTATATAGTTAACTTCTCTATGGTTTGACTCCAGTCTTGCTGGACTATTTATTACTTTGACACTCCTGTACTTATGATAAGATATCAACTTTTTGATCGTGTCATTACCTCTTGGGTCCAACCAAGGATTCACTATAAACCCATAGGTCTTTAAATGTTCATGGTTTTTATGGTAAATTGTTGTTTTTTCTTGATCATGCTATGGAACATGAATTTCTAATATCTTTGGCACGACAAATCATAATTTGTGCTGCTACTACTGAACAATTGATTGACCAACTACAATCTTTCACTCTTGTAATTGATCCCTCTATGAGTCGCATAAATTGGTCAACTAAGGAAAGTCAGAAAAAGCTTAGATTAGTTTGTGAATCCTAGTGTCTTTTAGTTTTCTTAATAGTATATTATTTTGCTTTGTTATTTTTTATATTTATTTAATTGTGTTTCAAGTTTGTTAGTGTTTAATGTTTCTGATGATGTCTTCTATACTCTATCTTTCTACCTTAGCACATTAAGGACAATATCCCATTTTGGTTGGGGGGAGAGGGTAGTAGTTAATATATATATAAAAAAACTAACTATGTTTTCTATTTCACAAACCATTTACAATTGTTGTTACTAAGATGACAGAGTAATGAAGAATTTTATTGACTCTTGAGACGTATCTTGGTTAACATTTTTCAATGGTTATTTGCAATATTCATAACAAGGTCTATCAAAATACTTCTTGAAATATTAAAGTTTACAAACTCTCACATTTTTATCACTTAATTCTACTCATATACTCATTTAACAAGTATTCTTAAACCTTCATTTTCACACACACACTTTAACATATGATTGTGAGTTGCACATTGGATTATTATATTATTTATGCTCTTTTGTTAAAGGTAAGAACTAAGAAAAATAGATAGTATATAAATTGTAAAAAACAAAAAAAAAAACAAAATGATGATAATAAAAAGATAGATAAGTTTGGTTTCATAGCCTCCCTAACCTA
>NW_011501125.1:55113-55535 GCF_000495115.2 Populus euphratica | reverse complement strand
TAATACCCTAAAGTCAACTGACTTGGGAGTTATTGGCCCAACGCTTGTTATATGGGTTGAGGAAAGTTTGAGGGAATCAAACGTTGCACTATCTACGTATCAGTATCTACAACTCGAGTCATTAGCCAAAAATTGTTACATGAGTTAAAAATGCATTGTGTTTTTAAGTTATATGTATATTAAATAAAAAAAGAAAAAAAAAGATAATAATCCCAACTCGAGGAAGTTAACCTTCAACATTAGAACAAAAATTTTATTTTCTTGCAAGTAAATCCCCATAACTATGTGTTGATTTATTGATTACAAAAGAAAGGATTATTAATATCTTGTTTAAGAGGTGTTGACCAGATATAAAAATTTAATGAGAGTTTGTTTATTTGATAGATTAATGGAAGTTGAATGATGAATACCTTACTTTGTGG
>NW_011501125.1:52605-52992 GCF_000495115.2 Populus euphratica | reverse complement strand
ACTTTATATGAATATAAAGGTAAGACATAGGCCTACAACTTTCATGGGAGTCCAAGATTTACAAAGGCCATTTTATTATTCAACTTTTACCTTCTTTTTATGGCTTAGATTTTGAAAATCCATACACACATTTAAGAGAATTTAAGGAGATCTTCAATACATATAATTATTCAAATTGTAGCATAAACACCATCAGATTAAAGCTTTTTTCCTTTTTCATTAAAAGATAAAGCTAAAACATGGCTACAAAATTTGAGACCTGAATCCATTCGTGGTTGAGAAGAAATGCAATAAGAGTTTTTAAAGAAGTTTTTTCCATCTCACAAAACAAACTCTTTCAAAAGACAAATCACCACTTTTACTCAAAAACTAGGACAAACACTTTAC
>NW_011501125.1:37420-52323 GCF_000495115.2 Populus euphratica | reverse complement strand
TGGAGGTATGTACAACTTTAGGGAAGATCATGACCTTCAAGCCAAGTTTGCATCTTTAGCTAGAAAAGTCGAGGCACTAGAATTGAAAAAGAGTGGTCAATTAAAATCTGTTGAAAACATTGTGTGTCAAATATGTGAAACAAATGAACACTTAACCAATAACTGTCCAACCTTGCTTTCTTTTAAGAAATGTCTCTATGGGTCGGGGATAGGCTTCCTATCCAGTTTTCTTAAAAACTAGCAAACAGGGTCTTTTTTAGTCAGATTCCCAAGGCTAAGTTGATCATGTTCTTTATGGAATTGTGGTCATAAATCATGAATTGCACGACATACATCTCCACTAAGATGTGTCTCAACAATCAATAGAAGATTATCAAAAGACCCCTTACTCAAGCCATCCATAATAGATTGTATTTTATTTTTATGGTTTACAGATACCACTACTAAAGAACGACATGTTGCATTATAAGTCTATCTGGCACATCTATGATAAACTTTTAGTCATTTTGCATGACATTTCTTTGTAAAAGTGCTTTTACCTATTCTAGGCATGTGTAAAATGAAGGAATTACAGGACTCACTTGATAATCGAACCTTTACTTCAATTAGCTACCGAATATCTTCAAGAATTTCATGATTCATAAAAAATCTCAATCTTGCACATCTAGCATGGTAAATTTTTGTAATCGCATTCTGAGGCAGAGCGGGAAAATATTTTTTTAATTTTTCAATAGTGGTATCTATTTTCAAATGAGAATTGAAAGAGAGATTCACAGAAAAGGGAAAGAGCAAAGAATTGTATAAATATATACGTAGATATCAATTATTATAAAAAACTGAAAGAACTAACAAAAGTCACATAGTACCATTATCCACCATTTGACCGAGGTGAGAGAAACTAGCAAAACAAAAATTATAGAAAAAATACAAAAATAATATGAGGGAAAAAAATCAATCTTTATATATAGGATCACTCAATTCATGAAAGTCATTGGCTATAAAAGGAGTCATTTGCCATATATTTAGTCATCTTGGTTTCCAGATCAAGATTATGCTCTTGCTTTCTCTCTTTGAATTTTTGTAATGCTTAAAGTTTTGCTTTCATTAATATCTTGCTTATGCCTTTCATTTTCTTTTTTTTACTTAGTTAACTTTTATCTTATTTATGTTCTTATTTTGTTTATTTATGTTTCTCTCTTTCATTATGTTTAACTAAGTTTATTATGTCAAGGTGAAAAGGTTACACTAATGGTTTAAGAATAAGTATAGTGTAAACTTAACATGGACTTTAATGTTTGATACTTCCATTTCCTCATGCAATGACCAAACAAAGGGAAGTTAATCAAGATTGTGAAATATTTGAGACTTTCAAACAGGAAGAAATCAAGGATAAAAAAGGCACCGGAAATGTTGTCGCAGATCATTTGTCAAAATTGGCAATAAATTCAACATCCAACATCACACCAATCAATGATTACTTTCTTATTAAATCTTTACTTTCTCTTAGTTCAATGCATAGTTTTTCCTCCTGATGCATCTTATTTTAATTTTAAGCCAAGCATTATTCAACTTTTACCTTCTTTTTATGGCTTAGATTTTGAAAATCCATACACACATTTAAGAGAATTTAAGGAGATCTTCAATACATATAATTATTCAAATTGTAGCATAAACACCATCAGATTAAAGCTTTTTTCCTTTTTCATTAAAAGATAAAGCTAAAACATGGCTACAAAATTTGAGACCTGAATCCATTCGTGGTTGAGAAGAAATGCAATAAGAGTTTTTAAAGAAGTTTTTTCCATCTCACAAAACAAACTCTTTCAAAAGACAAATCACCACTTTTACTCAAAAACTAGGACAAACACTTTACTAATGTTGGGATAGGTATTGAGACTTGCTTAATACTTGCCCTCATCTTAGTTTTGAAACATGGAGATTAGTTTCACATTTTTATGAAGGGTTAACACCTAGAGATAGGCAAATGGCTGAATTGATGTGCAATGGAACTTTTGAAGATAAAAACCTTGATGAAACAATGAAGTACTTAGACTTGTTAGCTGAAAATGCTCAAAATTGGGATACCGCGGGTACTTATAAGGCACCGGGTAAAACTCAACCTCATACATCTAGTGGAGGTATGTATAACCTTAAGGAAGATCATAACCTTCAAACCAAGTTTGCATCTTTAGCTAGAAAAGTCGAGGCACTAGAATTGAAAAAGAGTGGTCAATTAAAATCTGTTGAAAACATTGTGTGTCAAATATGTGAAACAAATGAACACTTAACCAATAACTGTCCAACCTTGCTTTCTTTTAAGAAATGTCTCTATGGGTCGGGGATAGGCTTCCTATCCAGTTTTCTTAAAAACTAGCAAACAGGGTCTTTTTTAGTCAGATTCCCAAGGCTAAGTTGATCATGTTCTTTATGGAATTGTGGTCATAAATCATGAATTGCACGACATACATCTCCACTAAGATGTGTCTCAACAATCAATAGAAGATTATCAAAAGACCCCTTACTCAAGCCATCCATAATAGATTGTATTTTATTTTTATGGTTTACAGATACCACTACTAAAGAACGACATGTTGCATTATAAGTCTATCTGGCACATCTATGATAAACTTTTAGTCATTTTGCATGACATTTCTTTGTAAAAGTGCTTTTACCTATTCTAGGCATGTGTAAAATGAAGGAATTACAGGACTCACTTGATAATCGAACCTTTACTTCAATTAGCTACCGAATATCTTCAAGAATTTCATGATTCATAAAAAATCTCAATCTTGCACATCTAGCATGGTAAATTTTTGTAATCGCATTCTGAGGCAGAGCGGGAAAATATTTTTTTAATTTTTCAATAGTGGTATCTATTTTCAAATGAGAATTGAAAGAGAGATTCACAGAAAAGGGCATTATCAAATGAGAAGTGGAAGAGAGATTTAATAAAAGGGGAAAGAGCAAAGAATTGTATAAATATATACGTAGATATCAATTATTATAAAAAACTGAAAGAACTAACAAAAGTCACATAGTACCATTATCCACCATTTGACCGAGGTGAGAGAAACTAGCAAAACAAAAATTATAGAAAAAATACAAAAATAATATGAGGGAAAAAAATCAATCTTTATATATAGGATCACTCAATTCATGAAAGTCATTTTCAATTGAAAAATTATAAAAGTAAACCTTCAAACGATGTCTATTTACCTTGAAAACAATGTCATTCTTTGGATTCTCGATATCACAAGCCCCATATGATACACATATTTTGATTAGTACTTAAAAGTGCATTTTTATCAAGGTTTTATATCATCGTTTTGCACTTGAAGTATCAATAACTCGTTAACTAAAGTATGTTTTATAATAATGTATCTAATAATATAAGATACCTTTAATTTGTGGTAAATGTTTATTTTAAATGCAGGCCTATCACATAAATGAAAGGATTGATTGATGAATTTAAGAACTGAAATTGCAAGGATAAAGAGATGACCAAACTTAGAAAAGAGATGTTGGTGCAATGATGGTCAAACTTAGAGAAGAGATGTCGGTGCAATCCAAACCGGAACACTGTTTGGTAATTGGGTCATATCTGGAGCTATATATCTCATATTTAGGTCCAATTTATATGGATGGAAAGGTAAGACATAGGCCTACAACTTTCATATGGAGTCCAAGATCTAACAAGGCCATTTTTAAGTCCAAATTGTAGAAACAACAAAGAAGTTTGAATCTATCTTCCAGCCCAAACACTGTTTAATGTTTGACCCATATATGGAGTTCTAGAAGTCCAAATAACCTGAAAGTTTTACACAAAAAAGCTGAGACAATTTCCTACAACTTTCATTTTTCAAGTGGCTCCAATTTTGACGTTATCAATGACATTTTGGGTAGACAAGAGAAGATAAGGATTGTCACCAAGTCAAGAGTTGGTCACCCACTCATCAATTAGTCATCAAATTAATAGTTACCAATTTTGGCCTATAAAAGGAGGCATTTGCCATGCATTTAGGTATCTTGATTTCTAGATCAAGATCATGCTCTTGCTTTCTCTCTTTATATTTTTTGTAATGTTTATGCTTTGCTTTCATTAATATCAAGTTTATGCCTTTCATTCCCTTTCCTTTACTTAGTTAACTCTTATCTTATTTATGTTCTCATTTTGTTTATTTATTTTCCTTTTTTTCATTATGTTTAGCTAAGTTTATTATGTAAAGGTGAAAAGGTTACACTAATGGTGTAAGAATAAGTATAGTGTAAACTCAATATGGACTTTAATGTTTGATACTAACATGTTTTGTATTTGTTATCTTGTTCACTCTTTAATACTTTGCTTGTTAAATGACTAATCTTGATTTATATTGTATAAGACTTGGTACAACAAATGCTTGGCACTTTCATAGCTCATACTGTATGGTATAATCGACACCTGAGCTATGAAAGGAACTTGATTTGTTGTTAACATAAGTTATAATCATGAATGCTTGACGAGATTTACAAGTATTAGCATTAATCGAATAAGATGACTAATGTAATCATGTTAACAATCTATAATCTCATTGGAACCTCCTTTGTGTGTGGTTTCCACTTGAATAATAAGAGTTTATACTATACTTGTTTGACATACCATTAGTGGATCCTCTAACCTTGACATTTATTGTTATCGTTGTTTAATCTTTACATTAATATTCCATCTCAAAGTTCTCATCTTCTTCTTCTTCTCCTTCTTTTTGTTTATTACTACTACTACTACTACTGCTGCTACTAGTATTATTATTATTATTATTATTATTATTGCTACTAATATTATTGTTGTTGTTGTTGTTGTTACTATTGTTGTTGTTTATAATTTTTGTTTATAATTTGTACAATTAACCTCCCTATGGTTCGACCCCAGTCTTGCCGGGTTATTTATTACTTCGACACTCCTGCACTTGGGAGAAGACATTAATCTTTTCGTCGTGTCATGTTTTTGGCGCCGTTGCCGGGGAGGTAAGTTTTTGTACAAATTATAGCATTTATTTTATTTTCTGTTTTCACTTTTATTTTATTAAATTATAGCATGAACACCATCAGATTAAAGCTTTTTCCTTTCTCATTAAAAGATAAAGCTAAAACATGACTACAAAATTTGAGACTTGCTAAATACTTGTCCTCATTATGGTTTTGAAACATGGAGATTGGTTTCAAATTTTTATTAAGGGTTAACACCTAGATATAGGCAAATGGTTGAATTGATGTGCAATGGAACTTTTGAAGATAAAGACCCTAATAAAGCAATGGAGTACTTAGACTTGTTAGCTTAAAATGCTCAAAATTAGGACACCGCGGGTACTTATGAGGCACCGGGTAAAACACAACCTCATACATCTAGTAGAGGTATGTATAACCTTAAGGAAGATCATGACCTCCAAGCCAAGTTTGCATCTTTAGCTAGAAAAGTTGAGGCATTAGAATTGAAAAAGAGTGGCCAATTAAAATATGTTGAAAACATTATGTGTCAAAGATGTGAAATAAATGAACACTCAACCAATATATGTCCAACCTTGCCTTCTTTTAAAGAATGTCTCCATGAACAAGCTCATGCTTTAAACAGTTTCCAAAGGGCCAACTACAACCCATACTCCCAAACGTACAACCCTGGTTGGAGAAATCATCCAAATTTCAGTTGAAAGAGTGATAATAACAATGTACAAACTTCACAACCATAGTTTCAAGCACACCACAATTTCTAAAATTATCATGGATATGCACCTCCTTATGCTCCACCTCCTAGAAGAAATCTTGAGGAAACATTGTATGCATTCATTGAAAAGCAAGAGATAATCAATACTTAACTTACTCAAAAGATGACAGATTTTAAAGATACTCTTGCAAAATTGACATCTGCTCTCAGTTTCTAAGAGAAAGGTAAGTTTTCATCTCAACCATAACAAAATCTCAAAGGGCAATATAATGCAAATGCAAGTAGTTCCGGAAGCCAACACATGGATCAAGTCAAATCAGTCACTACTCTTCGCAGTGGTAGGGTTATTGAAAAACCCACTCTTGAACCTTGTGAGAAAGATGATGAGTCAATCTCTGAGGGTAAGGAAGGGGTTGAATCTGAAAATTATAAAGAAACGACTGATTCCCCGCGAGTACTTCTATTTCCTTAAGCCATGACCAAACAAAGGAAAGTCAATCACAACTCTAAAATCTTTGAAACTTTCAAACAGGTAAGAATCAATATACGTTTGCTGGATGCTATTAAACAGTTTCCTTCCTATGCTAAATTTTTGAAAGATCTGTGCACTGTCAATAGAAAACTGAATGTGAAAAAGAAAGCCTTTTTAGCCGAACAAGTAAGTGCTATTCTTCAGAATAATAATGCTTTGAAATATAAAGACCCTGGTTGTCCTTCAATTTCTTGCTTTATTGGAGAACATAAAATTGAAAGAGCCTTACTTGATCTTGGTGCTAGTGTGAATTTACTTCCATATTCAGTTTTTCAAAGTCTTAATCTAGGTGAGTTAAAACCAACTTCTATAACTCTTTTACTTGCCGATAGATCTATAAAAGTGCCTAGAGGAATAATTGAAGATGTGTTAGTACAAGTCGATAAATTCATTTATTCTGTGGATTTTGTTGTTTTGGACACACAACCTATTCAAGCATGTAATTCATTTCCTGTTATTTTAGGACGTCCGTTTCTTGCAACTTCTAACGCATTGATTCATTGTAGGAATGGACTGATGAAGATATCGTTTGGAAACAGAGAGCATATGTCAATTTTGCAAGAGTATCTTTAAAATCTGTCATGTTTTGAGCAAGTTGAGTAATGATTGTCTCTTGCTTTTCAATGAATGCATGCAATGTTTCGTTATGATTTCTTCTAGGAGGTGGAGCATAAGGAGGTGCATATCCATGAGAATTTTTGAAATTATGGTGTGCTTGAAATGGTGGTTGTTGCTTGACTGCTTTTTATGATCGACTTGTTTTAACTCACAAGTGCACGAGTGTGCGATGTAGCAATTAACTCGGTAAGATCGAGGTCATATCCACAGAGAGCTAGATCTAGAAATTAAGCTAGGTAACAAAAAAAAACTTAAGAGAAATTAAATTAACAATAACTTGGTTGAAAATAATTGATGGATTTGTTTTCAAAGATGAAAAAGTGTAAATAGATTTTAAATGACAAGAAAACGTAAGTCTTAGTCCAAATCAATTTTAATGGTGATGTATTGGTGATTTCTTCAACATATATAAGATAACTCAACCTAATATCAACGATGGTGATATTAGATCAGAAGATATTACAATGAAGTTTAGAAAGATGAAGATTGATTATTGCTTAAGAATGAACAAGTACTTTCATATTAAGTAAGACATTGAATCAAGCAATCTCTATACCAAAACTAAAGTTTGTACATAAAAATTCAAGATTATAACATTACCTAAATGATTTCTAAAATTTCTTTGCAATAATAAATCATTCATGAAGAAAATGAGAAGATAAACATTAAGATTCATTCATATCCTAAAAAACTCAACTCAATCACCATCATCCTTGATTTGGATCCAACAAAGAGATTACCAACCATGATTATATATAAGAACACTTCAATAAACATGAAATAACTTGAATCAAACTGAAATAATAAGTTTTACAAACTAAAGAACCGAAATCTATAAAGAAGAATACAACACAATTTCAGAAAAAATTCGGACAAAAATATGACTCTAACTTTGGACAAAAATTTGACCCTCTTAAAAGCCTTTTTTTGAGATGTCTATTAGAGACATATATTTATAGGAAATTCTGTCGCCTTTCCAGATCATTAAAGAACAACTCATTTGGATACCTGAGTCAAAATGTATGGCCAAAGCACCGAAAGGTGTTCTGAAAAATCAAATCAGGACAGATTTGCAAACACTTTGGTGCATGTTTTTCTTCCTCATTTATGAGCTGTCTCTTTCTTCTTTTTGACCCAAAATAATATAAAAATGTCCCCTCCAGCTTTCCTTCCATGTGCTTGCCTTCTTGGATCAATGGATTACCCAAAATAAATTAATTGTTATTTGTTGTGTGGACATGTAAGATCATGGATTGTGTTTAGGCTGATTTAAAGGTTGATTTGGGGCTGATTTGGGGCTTAATTTAAGCATCAAATAAGTATACAAATGTACCTATTATTTGGGCTAAGATTGACATTGAAACCTTGAGTGTTTAATGGTTGAAGTTTGCACACAACATAAGGCAAGTTTGGGCTTGAAATAGATCATATGATATTCTTTTCTAGAATTGGAATAGAATTGATTTTTGAGATAAATTTGGAGCACTTATTTGAACCAAGATTTGCTTCAATCTTCAACTAAATGTCTCTTCAATTCTTTGTTCTGAATTCCGACGTTGAATTTTCTGAATTAATTCATTTAAGCTCCAAAAACCTATCGAAACATTAAAACAAACTTCATTACTAAAAAGCACATCAATTATTATAAAAAAAAACAAATAAAAACAATAAATATATATGTAAAATAAGAGACTTAATGACACTTTTGATGCACAATCAGTTGTGAAGTTTGTATATTGTTATTATCACTTTTCCGACTGAAATTTAGGTGATTTCTCCAACCAAGGTTGAATGTTTGGGAGTATGGGTTGTGGTTGGCCTTTTGGAAACTGTTTAAAGCAAGGGCTTGTTCATGGAGACAGTGATTTCTCCAACCAGGGTTGTATGTTTGGGAGTATGGGTTGTGGTTGGCCCTTTGAAAACTGTTTAAAGCATGGGCTTGTTCATGGAGACATTCCTTAAAAGAAGGTAAGGTTGGACAATTATTGGTTGAGTGTTCATTTGTTTCACATATTTGACACACAATGTTTTCAACAGATTTTAATTGACCACTCTTTTTTAATTTTAGTGCCTCGACTTTTCTGGCTTGGAGGTCATGATCTTCCCTAAGGTTATACATACCTCTACTAGATGTATGAAGTTGAGTTTTACTCGGTGCCTCATAAGTACCTGCCGTGTCCTAATTTTGAGCATTTTCAGATACCTCCACTAGATGTATGAGGTTGAGTTTTACTCGGTGCCTCATATGTACCCGCAGTGTCCCAATTTTGAGCATTTTCAGCTAACAAGTCTAAGTACTCCATTGCTTCATCAGGGTCTTTATCTTTAAAAGTTCCATTGCACATCAATTCAACCATTTCTTTATCTCAAGGTGTTAACCCTTCATAAAAATGTGAAACCAATCTTCATGTTTCAAAACCATGATGAGGGCAAGTATTAAGCTCCATTTGCCTATCTTTAGGTGTTAACCCTTCATAGAAATGTGAAACCAATCTCCATGTTTCAAAACCATGATGAGGGCAAGTACTAAGCAAGTCTCGATACCTATCCCAACATTGGTAAAATGTTTCTCCTGGTTTTTGACTGAAAGTGGTGATTTGTCTTTTGAAAGAGTTTGTTCTGTGAGATAGGAAAAACTTCTTTAAAAACTGTTGTTGCATTTCATCCCAAGCACAAATGGATCCTGGTCTCAAATTTTGTAGCCATGTTTTAGCTTTATCATTTAATGAAAAAGGAAAAAACCTTTAATTTGATGGTGTTCATGCTACAATTTGAATCATTATATGTGTTACAGGCCTCCTCAAATTCCCTTAAATACAAGTATGGATTTTCGAATTCTAAGCCATGAAAAGAAGGTAAAAGTTGAATAATGTCTGGTTTAAAATTAAAATGAGATGCATCGAGAGGAAAAACTATGCATGATTATGCACTTATTCTTGTGGGATTCATGTGGTCAAGTGTTCTAGCACGATTATTCTCATTATGAGATAATTGATTATCTTCTTCGGCCATATTTTCTGAAAATGATGAGGATACCCTACAAAGTCTACCACTTGATGTACGTGACCACACTCTCATGCACGTGTAGGAATAGCATAAAAGGAAGAAGAAAACAAAAGAAGAGGAAATAAGAGAAAAGAAACAAGAACTTACCTCTCCGGCAATGGCGCCAAAAACTTGACACGACTAAATGATTGATGTCTTCTCCCAAGTGCAGGAGTGTCGAAGTAATAAATAACCCAACAAGACCGGGGTCGAACAACAAGGAGGTTAATTGTACAAATTATAAATAACAATAATACAATAACAATAATAATAACAACAATAACAATAATAATAGTAATAATAATAATAATAATAATAATAAAGAAAGAGAAAGAGAAGAATAAGATGATGATGAGAACTTTGAGATGGAATATTAATGTAATGACTAAACAATGATAATAACAAATGTCAAGGTTAGAGGATCCACTAATGGTATGTCAAAGAAGTATAGTATAAACTCTTATTATTCAATTGGAAACCAAACACAAAGGAGGTTTCTATGAGATTATAGATTGTTAACATGATTACATTAGTCATTTTATTTGATTAATGCTACTACTTGTAAATCTCGTCAAGCATTCATGATTATAACTTATATTAACAACAAATCAAGTTCCTTTCATAGCTTAGGTGTCGGTTATACCATATAGTATGGGAGTCAAGCATTCATGATTATAACTTATGTTAACAACAAATCAAGTTCCTTTCATAGCTCAGGTGTCGGTTATACCATACAGTATGGGCTATGAAAGTGTCAAGCATTTGTTGTACCAAGTGTTATACAACATAAATCAAGATTAGTCATTTAACAAGCAAAGTATTAAAGAGTGAACAAGATAACAAATACAAAACATGTTAGTATTAAACATTAAAGTCCATATTAAGTTTACACTATACTTATTCTTACACAATTAGTGTAATCTAATCACCTTGACATAATAAACTTAGCTAGATATAATGAAAGAAAGAAAAATAAATAAACAAAATAAGAACATAAATAAGATAAGAGTTAACTAAGTAAATGAAAGGCATAAACTTGGTATTAATAAAAGCAAAGCATAAACATTACAAAAAATACAAAGAGAGAAAGCAAGAGCATGATCTTGATCTAGAAACCAAGATGCCTAAATGCATGGAAAATGCCTCCTTTTAAAGGCCAAAATTGGGAACTATTGATTTGATGACTAATTGATGAGTGGGTGACCAACTTATCTTCTCTTATCTGCCCAAACTGTTATTGATAACGTCAAAGTTATAGCCACTTAAAAACATGAAATTGTAGGAAATTGTCTCAGCTTTCTTATGTAAAACATTCAGCTCATTTGGACTTCTAGAACTCTAGATATTAGCTAAACACTGAACAGTGCTCGGGCTGGAAGACAGATTCGGGCTTCTTTGTTGTTGCTACAATTTGGACTTGATAATGGCCTTTTTAGATCTTGGGCTCCATATGAAAGTTGTAGGCCTATGTCTTACCTTTTCATCCATATAAAGTAGACCTACATTTGAGATCTACAACTCCAGATATGACCTAATTACCAAATAGTGTTTCGATTTGGATTGCACTGCCATCTCTTTTCTAAGTTTGACCATCTCTTTGTCCTTTCGATTTCAGTTCTTAAATTCATCAATCAATCCTTTCATGTATGTGATAGGCCTGCATTTAAAATGAACATTTACCACAAATTAAAGGTATCTTATATTATTAGATATGTTATTTTAAAACATGTTTTAGTTAAGGAGTTATTGATACTTTGAGTGCAAAATGATGATATAAAACCTTGATAAAAATACACTTTTAAGTACTAATCAATCACCCTCAAATAAGTGGACAAATAAAGCTTGCTAATAGGGAGATCAAACACATTTTGGAGAAAATAGTGAACCCTAATAGGAAATATTGGTCTTTAAGACTTAATGATGCACTTTGGGCTTATTGAACTAATAAAACTTCATTAGGTATGCCACCTTATAGACTAGTCTATGAAAAACTTTGTGACTTGCCTATAAAACTTGAACATAAAGCTTATTGGGCTATTAAAACTTTCAATTCAAATTTTGATGATGCTAGTCAACTTCAAAAATTACAAATAAATGAGCTTAAGGAAATAAGAAATGATGTATATGAAAATTCCAGAATTCATAAAGCAAGAATCAAAGAGTTTCACAACAAAAAAATAATGAGAAAAACATTCAACGTTGATCAAAAAGTCTTGCTTTATAATTCTCGACTGCATTTATTTCCTAGAAAACTAACATCAAGATGGAGCAGTTCTTTTATTGTGAAACATGTATATCCATATGGGGCCTATGATATCGAGAATCCAAAGAATGACAATGTTTTCAAGGTCAATAGACATCGTTTGAAAGTTTACTTTGATAATTTTTCAGTTGAAAGTGACTCTATTGAATTGGGTGATCCTATATATAAAGATTGATTTTTTTTCCTCACATTTTTTTATGTTTCTTTTTGAGTGATTTTTGCTAGTTTTTTTTACCCCAGTCACATTACAGATAACGGTACTCCATGACTTAAGTCGGTTTTTTTAGTTTCCCATAATAACTGATATCTGTATATATATTTGTGCAATTCTTTAAATCTCTCTTCCAATTCTCATTTGAAAATGGACACTAATCTTGAAAAATTGAAAACGTTTCCCGCTCTGCCTCAGAATGTGATTACTAGATGTGTAAGATTAAGGTTGTTAATGAATCATGGAATTCCTAAAGATATTCACTGGTTGATTGAAGCGAAGGCCCGATTATTTTGTGATGCTAACTTATGTTGACAACAAATCAAGTTCCTCTCATAATAACGATGTCGGCCGAAGACTATGAAGGATCAAGTATTTGATGTACCAAATGTTATACAACACAAATCTAGATTAACCATTTAACAAGTAAGGTATTAAGAATTAATAAGATAAAAATGATAAAACATGTTACTAGCAAGTTGTTAGGATATAAGTATTGAAGTCCATATTGAGTTTATATTATACTTATCCCAACACCATTAGTGAAACTTTTTCACCTTGACATAGTTAACTTAACTAGACATTATAAAGAAGAAAAACTTAAAGAAGCAATACAAGAACATAAACATGATATAAGTTAACTAAGTATATAGTAAAGAAAATGAAAAGGATGAACAAGAGAATAATGAAAGCAAAACTTAAGCATTACAAAAATGTAAAGAGAGAGCAAGAACATGATCTTGATCTAGAAAATAAGATATCCAAATAAATGGCAAATGCCTTTTTTTTATAAGCTAAAATTCAAAACTATTCATGTGGTAATTGATAATTGATGTAGTGGCCAACTATTGATTAGTGGACTTGGTGGACAACATCACTCAAGCACTTTGGATGGCTGAATTGACATTAATGCAATCAGAATTTGGCAAAGTGTTCTTCATGAAAGTTGTTGGAAATGATCTTTTCCTTCTACCCATCAAATTTTATATCATTTAGACTTCTAGAACTCCAGTTATGGATAAAACTCTCAGTAGTGTTTAGGCTGGATTGCAAGACAGTTAAGGAGTTCTTTTATAAAACCATGATAAAAATGCACTTTTAAGTACTAATCAGTTGACCAAAAAAAATTAACTAATTGTGTTTTCTATTTCATGAAGCATGTGCAAAATTGTTGTTACTAGGATGGTAGAGTAAAGGAGCTCTTTTATTAAAGTGATTCTTGAGACACATCTTAGTAACCATTCTTAACAAGATCTATCATAATACTTCTTGAAATATTCAGGTTTACAAACTCTGACATTGCTATCACTTAATTCTGCTCATAACTATGTGTTGATATATTGAGCACAAAAGAAAGGTTTATTAATATCTTGTTTAAGAGGTATTGAGCAGATATATAAATTTAATGAGAGTTTGTTTATCTGGATAGATTAATAAAAGTTGAATGATGAATACCATGCTTTATGAAATTTGCGAATTATTTTTCTATTTTAACGTTTTGATTACTAGGGACTAGTAATAAGCTGGTGAAAAAGTTATCTAGATGAAAAAGTTACACTAATGGTGTGATTAGTACTTAAAAGTGCATTTTTATTAAGGCAGTTCTAGAAGTCCAAATGACCTCTATTTTTTTCTTGGAAAGCTGAGATAATGATTAGTATTTAAAAGTATATTTTTATCAAGGTTTTTATATCATCATTTTGCACTTGAAGTATCAATAACTCCTTAACTAAAACATGTTTTATAATAACATATCTAATAATATAAGATACCTTCAATTTGTGGTAAATATTCATTTTAAATGCAGGCCTATCACATAAATTAAAAGAATAATTGATGAGTTTAAGAACTGAAATTGAAAGGACAAAGGGATGACTAAACTTAGAAAAGAGATGTTGGTGCAGTCCAAACCGAAACACTGTTTGGTAATTAGGTCATATCTGGAACTATAGATCTCGGATTTAGGTCTATTTTATATGGATGGAAAGATAAGACAAGATAAGGATTGTCACCAAGTCAAGAGTTGGTCACCCACTCATCAATTAGCCATCAAATCAACATTTCTCAATTTTGGCCTATAAAAGGAGGCATTTGTCATGCATTTAGGCATCTTGATTTCCAGATCAAGATCATGCTCTTGCTTTCTCTCTTTGTATTTATGTAATGCTTAAGTTTTGTTTTCATTAATATCAAGTTTATGTTTTTCAATTCATTTCCTTTACTTTTCCTTTCTCTCTTTGTATTTTTTGTAATGTTTATGTTTGCTTTCATTAATATTAAGTTTATGCCTTTCATTTCCTTTCATTTACTTAGTTAACTTTTATCTTATTTATGTTCTTATTTTGTTTATTTATTTTTCTTTCTTTCATTATGTTTAGCTAAGTTTATTATGTCAAGGTGAAAAAGTTACACTAATGTTGTGTGAATAAGTATAGTGTAAACTTAATATGGACTTTAATGTTTGATACTAACATATGTTGTATTTGTTATCTTGTTCACTTTTTAATACTTTGCTTGTTAAATGCCTAATCGTGATTTA
>NW_011501125.1:35359-37296 GCF_000495115.2 Populus euphratica | reverse complement strand
TAGTTCATATTGTATGGTATAACCGACACCTGAGCTATGAAAGGAACTTGATTTGTTGTTAACATAAGTTATAATCATGAATACCTAACAATATTTACAAGTATTAGAATTAATCGAATAAGAGAACTAATGTAATCATGTTAACAATTTATAATCTCATTGGAACCTCCTTTGTGTGTGGTTTCCAATTGAATAATAAGAGTTTATACTATACTAGTTTGACATAGTATTAGTGGATCCTCTAACCTTCACATTTATTGTTATCATTGTTTAACCCTTACATTAATCTTTCATCTCAAAAGTTCTCATCAACTTCTTCTTCTTCTTCTTTTTCTTCTTCTTCTTCTTCTTTATTACTACTACTACTACCAGCATTGTTGTTGTTGTTGTTATTACTATTGTTTTTGTTTATAATTGTTGTTTATAATTTATACAATTAACTATTACTACTACTGCTACTACTGCTACTACTAATACTACTACTAGTAGTGTTGTTGTTGTTGTTGTTGTTATTGTTATTGTTTATAATTTTTATTTATAATTTATACAATTAAACTCTCTATGGTTCAACCTCGGTCTTGCTTGGTTATTTATTACTTTGACATTCTCGCACTTGGGAGAAGACATTAATCTTAGTCGTGTCAACTATCATGGATGTGAAGGGGAAGACAAGGACAACATTAAGGCTAAATTGGATATAGCTTTATACTGTAACCATAAAGATATTTTAGTTTATGATGAGTCACGAGTCACAATGAGAAAAATGCATAACTACTAGTCTATAAATGGCTTAAGAGTTTGCATTTTCCGGATGGACATGCATTGAACATATCAAGGCTAGTTAATATAGAGGACTGCAGATTATATGGAATGAAGAGTCATGACTGCCACATGTCTATGCAAACACTCATCCCATTAACTTTTCATGATTTGTTGGCAAAGGAAATATGGGATGCACTCACGGAGATTAATCATTTCTTTAGAGATATATGCTTCAGCAAGTTGAATGTTAAGCACATTGAGAGGCTTCAAACGAATATCATTGAGACACTATGTAAACTTGAGATGATATTCCCTCCATCATTTTTTGACTCAATGGAGCATCTCCCTATACATCTACCGTTCAAGGCAAAAGCTAGAGGACTGGTCTAGTATAGATGGATGTACCCATTTGAACGGTTAGATATTACAGTTGCAATGTAATTCATATATAAAAGTATTTTCTATGTTTTTTTTAGTTGAAAATACTTGATTAATTCAATACAGGTACTTGTTTAATCTCAAGAAAAAGGTTAAGAACAAGACACATGTTGAGGCTTCGATATGTGAGGCCTATATTGTTGAGGAGATCTCAATATTTATCTCGTACTATTTTGAACCTCATTTGAAAACGAGAATCAATCGTATTCCACGACATGATGATGGCAGTGAAGTACCTTCTAGTAGGAACTTGTCAATATTCTCCAATACTGGACAACCCACACCTAAAAATGTCATAAGAGGAAGATATTTGTGGGAAATAGAGTTTAAACAAGCATATAATTATGTTCTATTTAACTGTAATGAGCTAAAACCTTTTATTTAGTAAGTTTATATATGTGTAATACTAATTAAACTTTATCAGTAATATACTGTTAATTATATATTGTAATATCATATACTCATTATCACTTATAGGCAACATCGACAATATTTGCTCTCCAATAACTCATAGCTGACCGAATCTCTGATCTTTCAATTACAAGAAGAACAATTTACCATGTGGTTCAAAACACATGTAAGCACTATCACAAACTCATTCTAACTTGCAAAATTACTATACATATGCATGTCATTATGAGATTTCCATTCATTTATTGTTTATTGATGTATATTACATACAAGGTTTATCAAATGAGAAGGAGTGCACCTAAGTCATTGTCTTCACTAAGCCTGGG
>NW_011501125.1:0-35227 GCF_000495115.2 Populus euphratica | reverse complement strand
ACTCCTTAACTAAAGCATGTTTTATAATAATATATCTAATAATATAATATAACCTTAATTTGTGGTAAATGTTCATTTTAAATGCAGACCTATCACATAAATGAAAGGATTGATTGGTGAATTTAAGAACTAAAATTGAAAGGACAAAGACATGGCTAAACTTAGAAAAGAGATGCCGGTATAGTCCAAACCGAAACACTATTCGGTAATTGGGTCATATCTAGAGTTGTAGATCTCAGATTTAGATCTACTTTATATGGATAGAAAGGTAAGGCATAGGTCTAAACCTTTCATATGGAGCCCAAGATTTAAAAAGGTCATTTTAAAGTCCAAATTGTAGCAACAACAAAGAAGTCTGAATCTGTCCTCCAACCCAAGCACTGTTTAGTATTTGACCTATATCTGGAGTTCTAAACGTCTAATGACCTCAATTTTTTACACAAGACGGCTGAGACAATTTCCTACAACTTTCATGTTTTCAAGTGGTTCCAATTTTGATGTTATCAATGTTGTTTTGGGCAAACAAGAGAAGATAAGGATTTTCACCAAGTCAAGAGTTGGCCACCCACTCATTAATTAGTCATTAAATCAATAATTCCCAATTTTGGCCTATAAAAGGAGGCATTTTCCATGCATTTAGGCATCTTGGTTTCCAGATCAAGATCATGCTCTCCCTTTCTCTCTTTGTATTCTTTGTATTTTTTATGCTTTGCTTTCATTAATATCAAGTTTATGCCTTGCATTTCCTTTCATTCACTTAGTTAACTTTTATCTTATTTATGTTCTTATTTTGTTTATTTATTTTTCTTTCTTTCATTATGTCTAGTTAAGTTTATGATGTCAAGGTGAAAAGGTTACACTAATAGTGTAAGAATAAGTATAGTGTAAACTTAGTATGGACTTTAATGTTTGATACTAATATGTTTTATATTTGTTATCTTGTTCACTCTTTAATACTTTGCTTGTTAAATGACTAATCTAGATTTATGTTGTATAACACTTCGTACAATAAATGCTTGGCACTTTCATAGCCCATACTGTATGGTATAATCGACACCTGAGCTATGAAAGGAACTTGATTTGTTAACATAAGTTATAATCATGGATGCCTAATGAGATTTACAAAATTAGCATTAATCGAATAAGATAACTAATGTGATTATGTTAATAATGTATAATCTGATTGGAATCTCATTTGTGTGTGGTTTCCAATTGAATAATGAGAGTTTATACTATACTTGTTTGACATACCATTAGTGGAACCTCTAACCTTGACATTTGTTATTATCATTGTTTACTCTTTACATTAATATTTCATTTCAAAGTTCTCATCATCTTCTTCTGCTTCTCCTTCTTTTTCTTTACTACTACTACTACTACTACTACTACGACTACTACTAGTATTATTATTGTTATTATTATTGTTGTTGTTGTTGTTTTTGTTGTTGTTGTATTATTGTCATCTATAATTTATACAATTAACCTCTCTATGGTTCGACCCTAGTTAGTCTTGCTGGGTTATTTATTACTTTGACACTGCTACACTTGGGAGAAGATATCAATTTTTTAGTCGCGTCAAGTTTTTGGCACCGTTGCCGGGGAGGTAAGTTCTTGTATGAATTATAGTATTTATTTTAATTTCTCTTTTCACTTTTCTTATATATAACTTTATTTCTTTTCTCTTGTTTCTTCTACCTTTGTTTTCTTCTTCCTTTTATTCTATTCCTACACATGCATGATAGTGTGGTTACGTACATTAAGTGGTAAACTTTGTAGGGTATCGTCATCATTTTCAGAAAATATGGCCGAAGAAAATAATCAATCACTTCATAATGAGAACAATGAGAATAACCGTGTTAGAACACTTAGAAACCACATGAATCCCACAAGAACAAGTGCACCTTATGCATAGTTTTTCCTCCTCATGCATCTCATTTTAATTTTAAGCCAGACATTATTCAACTTTTACAATCTTTTCATAGCTTAGATTTAGAAAATACATACTTGCATTTAAGGGAGTTTGAGGAGGTCTGCAACACATATAATGACTCAAATTGTAACATGAACACCATCAGATTAAAGCTTTTTTCTTTTTCATTAAAAGATAAAGCTAAAACATGGCTACAAAATTTGAGAGCAGGATCCATTCATGCTTGGGATGAAATGCAACAACAGTTTTTAAAGAAGTTTTTTCCATCTCACAAAACTAACTCTTTCAAAAGACAAATCACCACTTTCACTCAAAAACTAGGAGAAACATTTTACCAATGTTGGGATAGGTATCGAGACTTGCTTAATACTTGCCCTCATCATGGTTTTGAAACATGGAAATTGGTTTCACATTTTTATGAAGGGTTACACCTAGAGATAGGCAAATGGTTGAATTGATGTGCAATGGAACTTTTAAAGATAAAGACCCTGATGAAGCAATGGAGTACTTAGACTTGTTAGTTGAAAATGCTCAAAATTAGGACACCGCGGGTACTTATGAGGCATCGAGTAAAACTTAATCTCATATATCTAATGGATGTATGTATAACCTTAGGGAAGATCATGACCTCTAAGCCAAGTTTGCATCTTTAGCTAGAAAAGTCGAGGCATTAAAATTAAAAAAGAGTGGTGAATTAAAATCTATTGAAAACATAGAAGATCATGACCTTCAAGCCAAGTTTGCATCTTTAGCTAGAAAAGTCGAGGCACTAGAATTGAAAAAGAGTGGTCAATTAAAATCTGTTGAAAACATTGTGTGTCAAATCTGTGAAACAAATGAACACTCAACCAATAATTGTCCAACCTTGCCTTCTTTTAAGGAAAGTCTCCATGAACAAGCTCATGCTTTAAACAGTTTTCAAAGGGCCAACCACAACCCATACTTACAAATATACAACCCTAGTTGGAGAAATCACCCAAAATTTAGTTAGAAGAGTGATGATAACAATGTACAAACTTCACAACCATCGTTTCAAGCACACCATAATTTCCAAAATTCTCATGGATATGCAACTCTTTATGCTCCACCTCCTAGAAGAAATCTTGAGGAAACATTGCATGCATTCATTGAAAAGCAATAGACAATCAATACTCAAATTGCTCAAAACATGACAGATTTTAAAGATACTCTTCCAAAGTTGACATCTGCTCTTAGTTTCTAAGAGAAAGGTAAGTTTCCATCTCAACCATAACAACATCCCAAGGGGCAATACAATGCAAATGCAAGTAGTTCCGGAAGCCAACACATGGATCAAGTCAAATCAATCACTACTCTTCGTAGTGGTAAGGTTATTAAAAAACCCACTCTTGAACCTTGTGAGAAAGATGATGAGTCGATCTCTAAGGGTAAGGAAGGGTTTGAATATGAAATTTGCTAAGAAAAGACTGATTCCTCGCCAGCACTTCCATTTCCTCATGCCATGACCAAACAAAGGAAAGTCAATCATAACTCTGAAATCTTTGAAACGTTCAAACAGCTAAGAATCAATATGCTTTTGCTGGATGTTATTAAACAGGTTCCTTCTTATGCTAAATTTTTGAAAGATCTGTGCATTGTGAAGAGAAAACTGAATGTGAAAAAGAAAGCCTTTTTAGCCGAACAAGTAAGTGCCATTCTTCAGAACAATAATGCTTTGAATTATAAAGACCCTGGTTGTCCTACAATTTCCTGCTTTATTGGTGAACTTAAAATTAAAAGAGTCTTACTTGATCTTGGAGCTAGTGTGAATTTACTTCCATATTCAGTTTTTTAAAGTCTCAATATAGGTGAGTTAAAACCAATTTCTGTAACTCTCTTACTTGCCGATAGATCTGTAAAAGTTCCTAGAGAAATAGTCGAAGATGTGTTAGTACAAGTCAATAAATTCATTTATCTTGTGAATTTTGTTGTCTTGGACACACAACCTGTTGAAGCATGTAATTCATTTCCTGTTATTTTAGGAGGTATGTTTCTTGCAACTTCTAATGCATTGATTAATTGTAGGAATGGACTGATGAAGCTATCATTTGGAAACATGACATTGGAGATGAATATTTTCAACATTTGCAAGCAACCTGGAGATGATAATGATTTACAAGAAGTAGATCATATTGATGAATTAATTTATGATCAACTTGAATCTACTTTAAGTAAAAATGAGTTGGATGAATCTGAAGATTTGCAAATAATTTATTCTGAGGAAGAAATCACATATGAAAAACACATCGAAAATGTTGATGGGGATCTTTTATCAAAAGTGACAACAAATTCAGCATCTGACATCACGCCAATCGATGATTACTTTCCTGACGAATTCTTACTTTCTCTTAGTCCAATGCCTTGGTATGATAAGAATATCAATTTTCTTGCTTTAGGAGATTTGCCAGCTGATTGGAGTACCCAAGACAAAGAAAAGTTTTTGAACGAAGTGAAGAACTTTTATTGGGATGACCCTAACTTATTCAAATATTTTCCTAATCAAATATTTCAAAGATTCATTCCTGACAATAAGGTAAGTAGTTTTATTCAACTTTGTCATTCTGAAGCATGTGAAGTTATTTCTTGTAAAAAAAAAATAGCTGCAAAAATCTTTCATAATGGATTTTATTGGCCCACCATGTTTAAGGACACACATGGATTTTGCAAAACTTGTGAAAATTGTCAAAAAGTTGATACTGGTCAAAAAGTTTTGTTTTATAATTCTCAACTCCATTTATTCCCTAGAGAACTAAGATCAAGATGGGGCAGTCCATTTATTAAGAAACATGTGTATCCTTATAGGGCCTTTGATATTGAGAATTTAATGAATGACAATGTTTTTAAGGAAAATGGACATCGATTGAAAGCTTACTTTGATAATTTTCCTAGTGAAAATGAATCAACTAGTTTGAATGATCTTGTAGATAAAGGTTGATTATTTTGTTTTTCTCATATTGTTTTTGTGTTTCTTTTTGAGTGATTTTTTCTAGGTTCTCTCACCCCGGTCAAATGGCGGACAATGGTACTCCATGACTTAAATTGGTTCCTTTACTTTCCCATAATAACTGGTGTCTGTGTATATATTTTTGCAATTCTTTGATGATATAAAACCATGATAAAAATGCACTTTTAAGTACTAATCATTTCCCACAATTACTGATATCTGTGTATATATCTGTGCAATTCTTTGAATCTCTCTTCCAATTCTCATTTGAAAATGGACACTAATCTTGAAAAATTGAAAAAGTATTTTCCCGTTTTGCCTTAGAATGCGATTACAAAAATTTACCGTGCTAGATGTGCAAGATTGAGGTTGTTAATGAATCATGGAATTCCTGAAGATATTCATTAGTTGATTGAAGCAAAGGTTCGATTATCAGGTGAGTCCTCAAATTTCTTCATTTCACACATGTCTAGAATAGGTAAAAGCACTTTTATAAAGAAACATCATGCAAAACCACTAAAAGTCTGTCATTGATGTGCCAGATGGACTTGTAATGCACAATGTCGTTCTTTAGGAATGGTATCTATAAACCATGAAGATAAAATACAATTCATTAAGGATGGCCTAAGTAAGGAGTCTTTAGATAATCTTCTAT
Organism: Populus euphratica; assembly: GCF_000495115.2. Taxonomy (NCBI): domain Eukaryota; kingdom Viridiplantae; phylum Streptophyta; class Magnoliopsida; order Malpighiales; family Salicaceae; genus Populus; species Populus euphratica. The sequence continues at coordinate 29,680 of NW_011501125.1, read as the reverse complement.
TAACTCTTGAGATGCATTCTAGTGGAGATGTGCAACGTGCAATTCATGTTTTATAGCCACTATTTCATAAAGAACATGCTCGACTTAGTCTTGGGAATCTGACTAAAAAAAACCCTATTTGCCAGTTTTTAAGAAAACTGGATGGGAAGCCTATCTCCGATCTATAGAGGGCGTTTAAGCCGTTCTTGGATGTAAAATCAAGGGAAGATGTGAGCCACAATCACAACTACCTATACATACACATGCTTTTTCAAAAATAAATAAATAAAGAGAGAGAGTGTGTGAGAGAGACTCTAGATAGCCTACATATAGGTGGTATGATTGTCTTTTTAATTTCTCATCTATAAAATCCTCTCCTCATTCCTTTCATTTCTACTCAACCCATACATTCAATAAATATAGAAGTATGTAGAAATGACAAGTTCCTCAAGTCATCACATAAGAAATATTTGTGTTTTCGGCGGATCTAGTCTTGGGAAACAAACAAAGTTTTTAGAATCAGCAAATCATCTTGGTCAGGTGCTAGCTGAGAACAAGATTCATTTAGTGTATAAGGGAAGCAGTCTTGGGTTAATGGGAGGTGTGTCAATAGCTGCATTTTTAAGAGGTAGTTAAGTTTTGGGGGTCGTCCCCGAAACTTTAGTACAAGGGGACATCATTGGAAAAACAATTGAAGAGAAACCACAGGTCTCCATAATTTCTGCTCGAATAAATGCAATGTTTAACTATGCTGATGCCTTCATTACTTTACCAGGTGGTCTAGGCACATTGCAAGAGATCTTTCATATTTCCTCTTGGGCCCAATTTCACATTCACCATAAACCCATAAGTTTGTTAAATGTTAATGGTTATTATGATAAGTTGTCTTTTCTTGATCATGCGGTGGAACATGAATTTCTAACATCTTCTGCATGACAAATTATAATTTCTACTACTACTGCTAAATAATTGATTGACCAACTACAATCTTTCATTCCTGTAATTGATCCCTCCATGAGTCGTATAAATTGGTCATCTAAGGAAAGCCGTAAAAAGCTTAGATTAGATTTGAGTTGATTAGTACTTAAAAGTGCATTTTTATCATGGTTTTATATCATCATTTTGCACTTGAAGTATCAATAACTCCTTAACTAAAGCATGTTTTATAATAATATATCTAATAATATAAGATACCTTTAATTTATGGAAAATATTCATTTTAAATGCAAGCCTATCATATAAATGAAAGGATTGATTGATGACTTTAAGAACTTAAATTGCAAGGGCAAAGAGATGACCAAAATTAGAAAAGAGATGTCGGTGCAATCCAAACCGGAACACTGTTTGGTAATTGGGTCATATCTGGAGCTATAGATCTCCGATTTACGTCTACTTTATATGGATGGAAAGGTGCCAAACCGGAACACTGTTTGGTAATTGGGTCATATCTAGAGCTATAGATCTCAGATTTAGGTCTACTTTATATGGATGGAAAGGTAAGACATAGGCCTACAACTTTCATATGGAGCCCAATATCTAAAAAGGCCATTTTCAAGTCCAAATTGTAGCAACAACAAAGAAGCCCGAATTTGTCCTCCAGCCCGAGCACTGTTTAGTATTTTGGCCATATCTGGAGTTCTAGAAGTCCAAACAAGCTGAATGTTTTACACAAGAAAGATGAGACACTTGCCTACAGCTTTCATGTTTGCAAAGAGCTCCAAGTTTGACGTTATCAATGACGTTTTGGGCAGACAAGAGAAGATAAGGATTGCCACCAAGTCAAGAGTTGGCTACCCACCCATCAATTAGTCATCAAATCAATAGTTCCCAATTTTGGCCTATAAAAGGAGGCATTTGCCATGCATTTAGGCATCTTGGTTTCTAGATCAAGATCATGCTCTTGCTTTCTCTCTTTGTATTTTTTTATGCTTTGCTTTCATTATTATCAAGTCTATGCCTTTCATTTCCTTTCCTTTACTTAGTTAACTTTTATCTTATTTATGTTCTTATTTTGTTTATCTATTTTTCTTTCTTTCACTATGTCTAGCTAAGTTAATTATGTCAAGGTGAAAAGGTTACACTAATGGTGTAAGAATAAGTATAGTGTAAACTTAATATGGACTTTAATGTTTGACACTAACATGTTTTAAAGGTTACATTAATGGTGTGAGAATAAGTATAATGTAAACTTGATATGGACTTTAATGTTTGATACTAATATGTTTTATATTTGTTATCTTGTTCACTCTTTAATACTTTGCTTGTTAAATGACTAATCTTGATTTATGTTGTATAACACTTGGTACCACAAATGCTTGATTATTACTACTACTACTAATATTATTATTATTATTATTATTATTATTGCTGTTATTACTATTATTATTGTTGTTGTTGTTATTGTTATTGTTGTTATATTATTGTTATTTATAATTAGTATAATTAACCTCCCTGTGGTTTGATCCCGGTCTTGCCGGGTTATTTATTACTTCGACACTCCTGCATGTGGGAGAAGACATCAATCTTTTCATCGTGTCATGAGTCTTCATTTGTAAATTTTTTTATCCTTTTGTTTTATTATTCTATTTTGTTAATTCTAATTTTTGTTTCAGTGTGTTTCAGGTTTGTAAGTGTTCGTTATTTCAGGTGATATCTTCTATACTCTATCTTTCTACCTTAAAACATTGAGGACAATGTCTCCTTTTGGTTGGTGGGAGAGGGTAGTAGCTAAAAAATTAACTAATTGTGTTTTTTATTTCATAAAACATGTGCAAAATTGTTGTTACTATGATGGCAGAGTAAAGGAGATCTTTTTATGACTTTTGAGACGCATCTTAGTAACCATTCTTAATAAGGTCTAATTGTGCATCCAAAGTGTCATTAAGTCTCTTATTTTACATATGTATTTATTATTTTTTTATAATAATTGATCTGTGCATCAAAAGTGTCATTAAGTCTCTTATTTTACATATGTATTTATTGTTTTTATTTGGTTGTTTTTATAATAATTGATGTGTTTTTTAGTAATGAAGTTTGTTTTAATGTTTTGATAGGTTTTTGGAGCTTAAATGAATTAATTCAGAAAATTCAACGTCGGAATTCAGAACAAAGAATTGAAGAGACATTTAGTTGAAGATTGAAGCAAATCTTGGTTCAAATAAGTGCTCCAAATTTGTCCCAAAAATCAATTCTATTCCAATTCTAGAAAAGAATATCATATGATTTATTTCAAGCCCAAACTTGCCTTATGTTGTGTGCAAACTTCAACCATTAAACACTCAAGGTTTCAATGTCAATCTTAGCCCAAATAATAGGTATATTTGTATACTTATTTGATGCTTAAATTCAGCCCCAATTCAGCCCTAAATCAACCTTCAAATCAGCCCAAAAACAATCCATGATCTTACATGTCCACACAACAACAATTGATTTATTTTGGGTAATCCATTGATCCAAGAAGGCAAGCACATGGATGGAAAGCTGGAGGGGACATTTTTACATTATTTTGGGTCAAAAAGAAGAAAGAGATAGCTCATAAATGAGGAAGAAAAACGTGCACCAAAGTGGTTGTAAAGCTGTCCTGATTTGATTTTTCAGAACACCTTTTGGTGTTTTACCCATAACTTTTGACTCAAGAGTCCAAATGAGCTGTTCTTTAATGATCTGAAAAGGTGACAGAATTTTCTATAAATATGTCTCTAATAGACATCTCGAAAAAAAGCTTCTAAGAGGGTGAAATTGCTGTTCAAAGTTAGAGTCAGATTTGTGTCCGAATTTTTTCTGAAATTGTATTGTGTTCTTCTTTATAGATTTCGGTTCTTTAGTTTGTAAAACTTATTTTTTCAGTTGGATTCAAGTTATTTCATGTTTATTGAAGTGTTCTTATATATAATCATGGTTGGATAAACTCTTTCTTGGATCCAAATCAAGGATAATGGTGATTGAGGTGAGTTCTTTAGGATATGAATGAATCTTAATGTTTATCTTCTCATTTTCTTCATGAAGGATTTATTATTGCAAAGAAATTTTAGAAATCATTTAGGTAATGTTATAATCTTGAATTTTTATGCACAAACTTTAGTTTTGGTATAGAGATTGCTTGATTCAATGTCTTACTTAATATGAAAGTACTTGTTCATTCTTAAGCAATAATCAATCTTCATCTTTCTAAACTTCATTGTAATATCTTTCGATCTAATATCACCATCGTTGATATTAGGTTGAGTTATCTTATATATGTTGAAGAAATCACCAATACATCACCATTAAAATTGATTTGGACCAAGACTTACTTTTTCTTGTCATTTAAAATCTATTTACACTTTTTCATCTTTGAAAACAAATCCATCAATTATTTTCAACCAAGTTATTGCTAATTTAATTTCTCTTGATTTTTTTTTTGTTACCTAGCTTAATTTCCAGATCTAGCTCTCTGTGGATATGACCTCGATCTTACCGAGTTAATTGCTACATCGCACACTCGTGCACTTGCGAGTTAAAACAAGCCGATCATAAAAAGCGGTCAAGCAATTTTGGCGCCGTTGCCGAGGAGCTAGCAAGCAAAGGTAACAAATTTAGATCTGATTATTGGAAAACTAAAAAAAAATCATATAAAAAAAATCAAGTGGCTGGTTTTACCGCCTAAAAAAAAATTGACCTTAACATTTCGGATATTGGACTGTGGACTAGACTATTAATTGTTGGATTTTGGTTGGTTCAATCATTTTTCCCGCCTAAAAAAAATTTGACCTTAACGTTTTGGATATTGGACTATTAATTGTTGGATTTTGGTTGGTTCAACCATTTTTCTTTTATTTTCTATTCTTATTAGTTTCTAATATTTTTCTTGTTTATTTCATTTTATTTTGTTGATATTGTTTTTATTTATTGTCTAAAGTGCTTGGCCGGTATTACCGCCTTTTTATTCATGCTTGTTATAATTATCTTTTAATGTTTATTGTTGTTATTTTTCTTATATTTATTGTCTAAAGTGCTTGGCCGGTATTACTGCCTCTTGTTTATTTCAGTTTGTTTTGTTGTTTTGTTATGATTATTTTTCTTATATTTATTGTTTGAAGTGCTTGGCCGGTATTACCGCCTTTTTATTCAAGCTTGTTATAATTATCTTTTAATGTTTATTGTTGTTATTTTTCTTATATTTATTGTTTGAAGTGCTTGGCCGGTATTACCGCCTTTTTATTCAAGCTTGTTATAATTATCTTTTAATGTTTATTGTTGTTAATAGTGCTTATTAGTTGGAGAGTGAATTTCTTAATTTGTTGTATTTTTATTTTTGAGCTATTACTTTTATTTGCAATTTTTTTTCTTTCCTTTCCTTTCATATTCATATAATTGTTATATTATTATTATTATTATTATTATTACTTTATCATGGCTAATGTTTAAGATGTAGAGGGTGAAGGGAGTGTTTAAGGTAATGGACCTCCACAATTCAATGATCAACCTAATTTTCGAACTCTTAGAGAGTATCTTCACCCGGCTAGACAAAGTACACCTTCGTGTATTATCTTACCTCTTAACCAACAAACTTTCAATTTGAAACCGGGCATGATTCAACTTCATCCCACATTTCATGGTATGGATTCTGAAAATCCATACATACACATTAAAGACTTTGAAGAGGTATGTAATACTTTTATTCATAGAACATGCACCGAGGAAACCATTCGGCTTAAATTGTTCCCATTCTCTCTAAAGGATAAAGCCAAGCTTTGGCTAAACTCCTTGCGTCCTAGGTCTATAGGTATATGGAGAGAAATGCAAGCTGAATTTTTGAAAAAATACTTCCCCACTCATAGGACAACAACCTTACAACGTCAAATGATGAATTTTTCTTGTAGTCCAAATGAGTCATTTCACCAAGCTTGGGAAAGGTTCAAAGACTTGTTAAATGCATGCCCTCACCATGGTTTTGAGATGTGGAGGTTAGTGAGTTTCTTCTATGACTCTCTTACCGTAGATTTTAAAAAGCTAGTGTCAACCATGTGTAATGGTGAGTTTTATGACAAAGAACCAAGTGAGGCCTTTGATTTTTTTGATCAATTGGCCGAAAACACAAAGCAATGGGAGACTTCTCTCCTAGTTCATATTGAGTCTAGAAACACCATTTCTCATTCAAGTGGGAAGTTTCAATTGAAAGAGACTGATGACCTCAATGCTAGATTAGCCTCATTGGCTAGGAAAGTAGAGTCTCTTGAGATTAAAAAAGTGCATGTCATGAGTGAACAACAAGAGGAAAGTTGTGTTGTTTGTGAGAGCAAAGGGCATAGGACAATTGAGTGTCCTACCATTCCAGCCTTTAAGGAAGTGTTATATGGCCAAACTTCTAATTCAAGTAATGTTAGAAAGCCATTTCCAAACCAAGTAGGCAATCCCTACTCTGAGACCTATAATCCTAGATGGAGGAACCACCCAAATTTTGGATGGAGAAATGAGGGCTCTTCAGTACCTCAAACATTTCAACCTCCACCCCAACCATTTCATGCTCCCACACATAACACATACCAACCACCTCATAAGAGATCCTTAGAGGATACTCTTCAACAATTCATGCAAACGCAATGAGGGATCAACAACCAAGCTTACAAATTCCAAGACCATACCAATAGGGCCTTAGATGACATTCAAAGTCAACTAACCAAGTTGACTCAATCACTAAGCATTCAAGAGAAGGGAAAAATCCCAGCTCAACCAATGCCCAATCCTAGAGGTCAGGTACACATGAGTGAATCCTCACCTAGTGAACCTTCAAACCATGAACAGGTCCAAGCCATCACTACTTTTAGAAATGGAAAGATTGTTGACAAAGGTATAGGTTTTAGGATTCCTAAAGGTATTATAGAGAAGAAATTTAGGGAAAGTGAAGAGGGAATCAAAACATAAGTGACAAATGAAAGTTTAAGTGATAAAGAAGGCGAGCTAAATGAGAAAGAGATAAGTGAGAAAGGAGATGATTCAAGAAAAATTGAAGTCAAAGTGAGTGATTTAGAATTTGTTCCTAGAGCACCATTTCCACAAAGGTTAGGGAAACCTAAACAAGATCTTATGAACTCAGAAATCTATGAATTGTTCAAACAAGTGAAAGTCAATATTCCACTCCTTGATGCAATTAAACAAGTTCCATCTTATGCAAAGTTTCTTAAGGATTTATGCACAGTCAAAAGGAGATTGAATGTGAAAGAAAGAGCCTTTCTGACTGAACATGCTAGTGCCATCATCCAGTTTAAGACCCCTCCCAAATACAAAGATCCTGGTTGTCCTACCATTTCATGCATTATTGGAAGTCATAAGATAGATCAAGCTTTGTTGGATTTAGGAGCAAGTGTGAATTTAATACCCTACACTGTTTACGAACAATTAGGTTTAGGAGAAATCAAGCCTACTCGAATCACCCTTTAATTAGCTGATAGGTCAATCAAGATTCCCAAGGGTATCGTTGAGGATGTGTTGGTCCAAGTAGATAAATTCTACTTTCCTGTTGATTTTGTAGTGTTAGACACCGCACCAATTCAAGGTTCTAATGCCCCCATCCCAGTCATCTTAGGGAGACCTTTCCTAGCTACATCCAATGCCTTAATTAACTGTAGGAATGGGGTGATGAAATTGTCTTTTGGGAATATGACTGTGGAGATGAACATATTCAATGTCTCCAAACAAATCGGGGAACATGAGGACATTAGAGAGGTAGATTTCATCCAAACAGTTTGTCAAGAACACTTTGAGAGAGTGTGGATCAAGGATCCATTGGAGAGAACTTTAATTCATGATGAAAGATTTTGTTCTTTGGAATGTGTTGATGAGGAAGTAAGAGAACTCAAGACTTATCTAGATCGAATGCCTATTATGTCAATAGGTCAATGGACCCCATCATTTGAGCCTTTGATTTCACCCCAAGTGAAAGTTGAGGCATCTCTTATCCAGCCTTATAAACCAGAAAGGAAGCCTTTACCGAGTGATCTTAAGTATGCATTTCTAGGGGAAGATGAATCATATCTTATTGTGATCTCATCAAAACTTAGCATGGAGCAAGAACAAAAACTTTTAAGAGTGGTGAGAAAACACAAGCAATTGGGTGGAAAATTACTGGCTTGAAAGGAATTAGCCCTCTTTCATGTACACATAGAATCTATCTTGAAGAAGAGGCTAAATCTGTGAGGCAAATGCAAAGACGATTGAACCCAAACATGAAGGAAGTAGTGAGAGGTGAAGTACTTAAGCTACTTGATGCAGGTATCATTTACCCTATTGCAAACTCAAAATGGGTTAGTCCAACCCAAGTTGTCCCTAAAGAATCTGGAGTCACGCTAGTGAAGAATGAAAATAATGCGTCGGTACCAACTAGAATCCGAACTGGATGGCGTATGTGCATTGATTATCGTAAATTGAACATGGTGACTAGGAAGGACCATTTTCCGCTTCCATTTTTAGACCAAAAGCTTGAAAGAGTAGCTGGAAGAGCTTTCTATTGTTTTCTTGATGGATACTCAGGTTACAACCAAATTGAGATTTCTTTAGAAGACGAAGAAAAAACAACTTTCACTTGTCCTTTTGGTACATATGCTTATAGAAGAATGCCTTTTGGTTTGTGTAATGCACCAACCCCTTTTCAAAGGTGTATGATGAGTATCTTTAGTGACATGGTGAAAAATGTTTTGGAAGTTTTCATGGATGATTTTTCAGTTTATGGGGATTCTTATGAGTTGTGTCTAATGCATTTAGAAAAAGTCCTTGAAAGATGTGAAGAGAGCAATCTTGTACTCAATTGGGAGAAGTGTCATTTTATGGTGACACATGGCATTGTCTTAGGTCACATTGTATCTTCAAAAGGAATAGAGGTAGATAAGTCAAAAGTGGAAATCATTCAAAAATTACCTACCCCTAGGACCGTGAAAGATGTGAGATCCTTTTTAGGACATGCTGGTTTTTATCGAAGATTCATTCATTCTTTTAGTACCATTGCCAAACCATTGTGTAACTTATTGTCACAAGATGTCCAATTTGATTGAACATCAAAATGTCAAGAAGCTTTTGAAAAGCTTAAAGGGTTGTTGACAACTGCACCAATCATGCAAGCTCCTGATTGGTCTTTACCATTTGAACTGATGTGTGATGCTAGTGATTTTGCGGTTGGGGCTGTTTTAGGGCAAAGAAAAGACAAGAAACCTCATGTCATATATTATGCTAGCAAGACTTTGAATGATGCTCAATTGAATTACACTAGAACTGAAAAAGAACTCTTAGCTGTGGTCTTTGCATTAGACAAGTTTAGGTCTTATTTGGTTGGATCTCTTGTTATTGTTTTCATTGATCATGCAGCATTGAAATATTTGCTCACAAAACAAGATGCCAAACCATGTTTGATTCGATGGATCCTCCTACTCCAAGAGTTTAACCTTGAAATTGGAGATAAAAAGGGAGTAGAGAATGTAGTGGCTGATCATTTGTCTCGTCTTTCAAGCTACGAGACCATAATTGATGAATCTCCAATAAATGAACTCTTTGCTGATGAAAATTTATTTTATGCAGGTACTGTCTCCTACATTGGTTCTCCATGGTATGCTGACATAGCAAATTATCTAGCCACAAGTCAGATTCTTTCTCATTGGTCTGAACTTGACAAACAAAAATTCTTGCGCAATGTGCGCACCTTTTTTTGGGATGACCCCTACCTATTTAAATACTATCCTAACCAAATTATTAGGCGGTGCATCCCTGATCATGAAATTCCAAGTGTTATTAATTTTTGTCATGCATTAGCCTGTGGTGGGCATTTCTCTTCCAAGAAAACCATTGCCAAAATCTTGCAGTGTGGTTTTTATTGGCCCACCATGTTTAAAGATGTTCATGCCTTTTGTGTTGCATGTGACCGATGCCAACGACTAGGTAGCCTCACTAAGCGTAACATGATGCCCCTTAACCCCATCCTTGTTTTGGAAATATTTGATTGTTGGGGGATTGATTTCATGGGACCTTTTTCAAGTTTGACACGATCAAAGAGTAAGTCTTATTCCAAGTGTAGGAGTGTCAAAGTAAAATAACCCGGCAAGACCGGGGTCGAACCACAAGGAGGTGAATTATATAAATTACAAATAAAGAAAAAGATTTGAAGGGAATAATAACAGAAAAAGAGTTGAAGAAAGTTTTGGGATGTGATATTGATGTAAGGATTAAATAATAACAAAACATATGTCAAGGTTATAGGATTCACTAATGATATTTCAAATAAATATAATATAAACTCTTTTTATTACTCAACTAGAAACCACACACAAAGGAAGTTCTAATCGGATGATTTCTCGTTATTAGCTCATTATAAATTACTAACATGATCATATTAATTATCTTATCTAAGTAATACCATACTTATAAATATCATCAAGCATTCATGTTGCTAGTTTATGTTAACAACAAATCAAGTTCCTATCATAATAACGATGTCGGCCGAAAACTATGAAGGATCAAGCATTTGATGTACCAAATATTATACATCACAAATCTAAATTAACCATTTAATAAGCAAGGTATTAAGAATTAGTAAGATAAAAAGATGAAACATGTTAATAACAATCTTTCTTGGATATAAACATTTAAAGCTCATGTTGAGTTTATATTATACCTATTTTAACACCATTAGAGAAACCTTTTCACCTTGACATAATTAACTTAGCTAAACATTCAGAAGGAGAAAAACATAAATAAGCAATATAAGAACATAAACATAATATAAGCTAACTAAGTATAGAAAATGAAATGAAAGAGCATAAACAAGAGATTACTATAGCATGAAAGAAAACTTGAACATTACAAAGATGTAGAGAGAAAGCAAGAAGATTTTTTTTTTTGGTAAGTTGACGTATATATTAAAGGAAAACGATACAAAGATTATAAGGGGCATACCCCAGATTTACAATGAGAACAGAAACGTAAAACAACAGATGGCTACATGCTAGCCACCGAACTGAAAACTCAAGACCTAACTTGATTCGTTAGGGAAACCAATACAACCAGCTAAATATCAAATGAAGAATCTATGTTATTAACCCTCCATGCTCGTTGGATTCTTTTATTTTCATCTGTTGGTAGAACGTTCCTCATCAAATCAAGCTTATCACGGATGATACATTCAATTTGATGAAAGACCAAATTCTGAGTTCTAGATATTCCAGCAAAGGTCCTTGCATTCCTTTCTTGCCAGATATGATACATTGTAGCTGCAAAACTGAGTTTACGAGAAAAATTGACAAAACTTTTGCCATGCCAAGTGACAGTGGCCCATCGAATCCATTCATCCCATCCTTTTGTCATTCTTGGAATGTTGCATCTGTCACAAACATCCCACCAGATCGCTTTAGTATAGGAGCATTCAAAGAATAAGTGGTTGTGATCTTCGTAGTTGCGGAGATAGAGTGAGCATCTATTGGGACCATGTATACCAAATCGATGAAGTCTATCTTGAGTTGTGAGTTTCTGTTGGACAGCCACCCATAGAAGAAACGAATGTCTTGGAACAGCATTCTTGAACCACACAATGTCATGCCATTCGACCATCGTATGATGAAATCTTAGTTGTTCCCAAGCTATTTTGATCGAGAATCTGTGATTTGGTGAATCCAGCCAAACAATCTCATCATTTTGCCCTATCATAGGATTAGAATTGGAAGGAATAGCTTCTACAATGGGGTGGCATCCAATAGCGTGAGTGGTAGGAATTTTCCATTCTGAGTTATGAATCAGCATATTCACCTTCGCGTTCTTTTCCATACCTGAATCATAGATGAATTTGTCGCCGTAAGAATCTGCGAGCGGGCTGTGAGGATGCCAATTGTCAAACCATAGAGAAGTTGTCCTGCCATCCCCTATGATGTACTTCATCTTCGGCCATGCTAAGGATCTGAGCTTTAGAATCTTTCTCCATGCCCAAGAGCAATTATGTGGCGTCTTGATTGTCCAGAAATTCCTACCTCGCAACAGATTACATCTGATCCAAGTAGACCAGATTGAGCCATCTGAGTCATTGCACAGGTTCCAAATGTGTTTCAACAAAGCAATCTTGTTCCATTCTGTTATCCTCTTTATTCCTAGCCCCCCCTCCTTTTCTGGAAGACATACCTGATCCCAAGCCACTTTAGCCCCAGTAGTTCTCATATCTGAACCTGACCAAAGAAAGGATCTCATAATTTGCTCCACACTTTTTATGACTTGCCCAGGTAAGAGGAAGAGAGATGCCCAATAGACTTGGATGGAAAATAAAACTGAATTAATCAGTTGTACTCGTCCTGCATACGAGAGTGTTCTACAAGTCCAATGTCGAACTTTAGAGGTGATTCGATCCACGAGACCCTTACAATAAACAGCCTTTAGTCTGGATGAGATAAGAGGCACTCCCAAATATTTCATAGGGAGCTCCCCCTCTGCAAACCCAAGAACATGAATAATCTCTTCCCTCTCAGCATTTAACACACTGCTTAAGAAGATGTCACTTTTATTTGGATTTGGATACAGACCTGATAGATCTTGAAACTTTGTGAGCACAGTTTTGATCATACGAATTGAGTTTACATCTCCTTTGCTAAAAATCATCAAGTCGTCAGCAAAACAAAGATGAGAAATGTTGTCCTTCTTGCATCTCCAGTGGAACTTGAAGTTTTGGTTGGCACTCATCTTGCAGAATAGCCCCGAAAGGATTTCCATACATAGGACAAACAAATATGGAGAAAGTGGATCCCCTTGTCGAAGCCCTCTCCCCCCTTGAAAATAACCTGCAAGCTCACCATTGACGTTGATAGAGAATTGACATGATGTAACACAAACCATAATCCAATCAATGACTGTTCTAGGGAATCCCATTTTTCTTAACATAGCGTCAACGAAATCCCACCGAACCGAGTCATAAGCCTTCATCAGATCTACTTTCATAGCACAACGGGCAGGTCCCGTAGATTTATGATAGCCTTTCATTAGTTCCTGAGACAAAAGAATGTTGTCGCTGATTCTCCGTCCAGAGATAAAAGCAGTCTGATACGGACCTACTAAGGATGGTAAAACAGCTGTGATTCTCCCAGCTAGAATCTTAGCGATGCATTTGTACACGGTATTGCAGCAAGATATAGGACGAAAATCTGTCAACCTCGTAGGATTGGCAACTTTAGGAATAAGGGAAATTGATGTAGCATTCATTTCTTTAAGCATTCTCCGAGTCTGAAAGAAGGAGCTAACAACATTGATTACATCCTCCCCAACTATGTGCCACATTCTTTTGAAGAAACCTGCGTTAAATCCATCCGGACCAGGGGCTTTGTTGTTCTTCAAACTAAACATAGCATGCTTAATCTCCTCCCTTGTTACATCTTGTGCTAATACATGTTGTTGCGTTGAAGACAGTTTCAAGTTAATTGCCGATTCCATCTCTTCCTCATTCAGAACCCTAGGCATCTGTTCCACTCTTAACACACGCTGGAAGTACGCAATGACTTCTGATTTAACTGCCTCATGTCCTTCGACAACCTCTCCATCCTCCTTTATAAGTGAAAGAAGTTTATTTCTATGCTGTCTTCCATTTACTGATTTGTGAAAGTAGCCAGTATTTTGATCCCCCAAGCTAAGCCACTGTATCCTTGACTTTTGTTTGAAAAAACTCTCTTCGGCCTTGATGATAGAAGCGTAGTTACGTACAGCATCCCTTTCTCGCATGCACAAAGTTGGATTCCCATGTGCTGTATGGAGAGCCTGTTGAGCCTTATCCATTTTATCTTTCGCATCTTGGACTCTATCTGAAATGTTGGAGAAGTGAGTCATATTGAGAAGTTTCAATTCCCGTTTTAGTTTTCTTAGCTTGCAACACAGCTGATACATTGGACAACCCCCTGAATTGTGTTCCCATACTTTCCTCACCAAGGGCATGAACTCGTCATGGTCCATCCACATATCAAAGAATCTGAATGGTTTCTTTATATTCTGATAATCACCAGTAACCTTTACCACCATAGGAGAATGGTCTGACATACCCGATGGCAAAAATCTCGCTTCTGAAAAGGGGAAGTTCAGATTCCATTTCTCATTGACAAGCACTCTATCTAGTTTCCGCATAATCAGATTCTCAGGACATTGGTTCGACCAAGTATAATGCAGGCCTGAATATCGAAGATCATCCACTTTCGCTTCTTGAATACATGTTTCCAATCTGTCCATATGACCAGCCCACGAAGTAGACCCTCCTAACCTGTCTGATTGGTAGCGGATAGCATTAAAGTCGCCCATAAGAATCCATGGGCTGGACTCCCATCCATCACTACGACTCACTATATCAGACCATAATGCCTCACGTAAGGAAGCGTTATTGTCTCCGTATATAATTGAAGCATTGAAACAGATATTGGTAGCTAATATAGTGACAGAAACATGAATAGCCTGGTCTGACATTCCGAGGACATCAACCTTCACCACATCAGCATTCCAACAAACCCAAATACGACCACGACAAGAGAAATCATAATTATACAAGAAGGACCAATTACACAGAAGAAGTTGAGAAACATTATATTTATTCTCGTCGCTAACCCGAGTTTCAACCAAACCGAAAAGAGTCATCCTCTCTTGATGGATGAGCTGACGCAATGCTGAATGCTTTATGGGATCATTCAAACCTCTTACATTCCAACATCCAATAATCATAAGAAAATAGAGAGGAGTACAAACAGCAACACAAAGATTACCTCGACGTGCCCCCAGGCGAGGAGACAGATTTCTTATTCTTCTTTGAAGAGTTTTTCGAACCCTTTTTCTTTTTCTCTAGAGAGTCTCTAGCCTTAATAGCCAACTGATTAACAGTTTCCCTTTCGGTGGAATTCAGAGTTTGTGGGCTTGTCAGGATTGGTGACGCCAACTCCTTATCAGTTCGTTCCCCATCTGTATCACCTCCCATTGCGTCAATATCTACATTCAGCTCATGACTATTAACGAAAAGAACCTGGTTCACCATCGCACAATCAGATGTATTGGAGATGGCTAAACTTTGATCTGAAGCAGTACTTGTACCCCCCTGCTCCTGCTTCATGTCTCCTTGTGAACTCTTCAAAACAAGAGGAGAAGTAGGATTTTCATCTTCATAACAATCAGCATTGCTCACATCTGATGCAGCCTTCTCATTGATATTACAATCAGAAATATTTGTACCAGATGTCGAACAACCATTCTCATTACAGTTACGCACTTTAGATGCCAAAGTGCCATTCTCACCACTCACAGAACCCTTATTTTGTTTAGCAACTACCTGCCATTGAAACTGATTCTGCTGTTTATCCGCAGATTTAGAGTTCGCAGCTCCTAGTTTCCTCTTACCCTCTGCCTCCATTGTAAGATTTGCACCATTATTAGTAGCACATATCGTTGTCGTGTGTCCAAAGACATTACAATTATTGCACTTTGATGGTATCCATTCGTAATCAGCTGAAATTGTTATGAATAATCCATTGGGACAGCGAAGGTCGTATTCCTTAACCAGCATCTTCGTAGCATCAATCTCAACACAAACTCTTGCGTAGCTAAGCCTTTGACGCAACAATGTAGTCTGATCAGCATGAAGAGGAACCCCAATAGCACTCGCTACACAACTCAACCCCTTAATAGTCCAATACTCAAGAGGAACATTATACAGCCTAACCCATACCGGAACTTTGACTAAATCACCTTTCAAAAATTGCATGTTCGGTTGCCAACGTTTAAGCACCAAAGGTCTGCTTGCCATGTGCCATGGGGCTCTTTCCAGCACATTAGTGGCATGATCAACAGAATCAAAAGTGAATAGGAAGAAACCATTATCCGAAGATAAAACTTCTGATAGACCGTAGGAGCCCTAGATTCTTTTGGCAATAGAATTAACAACGGGATATGGTAATTTCTGACCCACAAAATGACCAACTAGGGTGGATTTCCAAAGTTCGCAGCCATCCTCAAATACATCAAGTGGAGGAGCTACTGTCACACGACCATCAGTCATAGCAGGGGGAGCAAAATGCAGATTACGAACTAGAGAAATACCAAGGTTCTTGGTACCCTCATTGTTATCAACATCAGAACCCTTCAAAGCATTTAAAAAATTCAATTTGGGGCGATGATTTTGCTGGTCTTGTTGCTAAGACCCTACCTTCAACTCATCAACTTTAGAACCCAACACATGATTCATTTCTGAAACAACATTAGAAGCTTGGGAATTAGAGTGTTTCTTCTCTATGCTAGCTTCAGAATCAGCTTGATTAACATTAGTAAACTGAGAAATCATCATCCCATGGCTGTTCAAAATCTTAATATATGTCCAGACTTGACTTCATTGTGTTGTTCATTGTTAGAGGTAACCATTGGAACAGAATCCACAGCAGAACATAAGGACATTATGGCAGCATACAAATACTAGAGATACCAAATTCTAAGAAGAGAAACTGAGTCTAAGACGTAACCTAAGCTCAGAAACAACAACAATGTAATCTCAGAAACAACAAGATTCAGATTTGTTCATGAAGGGAGAAGAGAATTACAGAATTACGAGGCCAGTATCTTCGAGATTATTGATTGGAATGATGATCCGTGCGGTCAAGCTATAGAGTATATTCTGATGAACAACATACTAAAAAATGGTGACGATCCAACGGCGAACAAAGAAGATCAAGCTTCAACAAAACCCAATTCACTCTGCTGCAACTAAAAATGCAGAACAGTAGAAATATTACGAGATCAATATCTCCCACCTCGTTGATTGGAATGAAGATCCATTCGGTCAATGTTTCAAGAAGGCTGGAATGAACAACATAGTAAGAAATGAGGATGATCCAACGGTGGACGGAGTAGATCTAGCTCCGACAGTTTGATTTCTAATCTTTCTCTCTCTCCAGATCTCTCTCTCTCCAGATCTGTCCTAGCAGATTACCACCATTGAGAGGAATTCTTTGGTTATAAGACGTGCGCTGAACATGCAAATCAAAAAAGATGATGTAGATCAGCAACGGGAAAATATATTTCACTCATTTTACAAAGATGTAGAGAGAAAGCAAGAAGATAACTTTGATCTGAAAATTAATATGACTAAATACATGGACAATGCCTCCTTTTATAGGCTAAGTTTCAGAACTATTGATTGATTGAAGAATTGGTGGGCATCTATTGATTTGGTGGCTGGTTTTTGACATTAATGGCTGCTGGTTTTCTGATATTGTGGGCTGATTATTGATATTGTTGGCTGGCCAAAACGTCATTGCTCACATCAGAATTATAGCCAACTGAATTATGGAAGTTGTGGGCAATTGTCTCAGCTTTCCAACAAAAAAAACCAGAGCTCATTTGGACTTCTAGAACTCAAGATATGAGCCAAAAACCGAATAGTGTTTGAGCTGCAGGACAGCTTCCGACGTCTTCGTTGTTGCTACGATTTGAGCTTGAAAACGGCAGAACTGAGTCTTTGAGTCCATATGAAAGTTGTAGGTCTATGTCTTACCTTTCCATCGATATAAAATGGACCTAAATCTGATATCTACAGCTCCAGATATGATCAAATTACTGAACGGTGTTCGAGTTTGGAATGCACCAGCAACACTTTGCTAAGTTTGGCCTTCTTTGTATCCTTTCAATTTCAATCCTTAAACTCATCAATCAATCCTTTTATTTATGTGATAGACCTGCATTTAGGATGAACATTTACCATGAATTAAAGGTATATTATATTTTTAGACTTGCTAATATAAAACATGTTTTTGTTAGGGAATTTAATCATACTTTAGGTGCAATATGATGACATAAATCCTTAATGAGAATGCACTTTTAAGTACTAATCAAAGTTCATTTGGTTACCAATTCATCCTTGTAGCTGTTGATTATGTGTCTAAATAGGTGGAGGCCATTGCATCTCGAACCAATGACCATCAAGTTGTGGTCAAATTCCTGAAAGAAAATATTTTCTCTCGTTTTGGCATGCCCCGGGCTATGATTAGTGATGGGGGAAAACATTTTTGTAACAAGCCCGTTGGGATTTTGATGAGAAAATATGGTGTAATTCACAAGGTCAGTACCCCCTATCACCCACAGACTAGTGGTCAAGCTGAGTTGGCATATCGCACTGCTTATAAGACCTCTTTAGGAATGTCTCCTTATAGGCTAGTTTATGGAAAGCCTTGTCATCTCCCTGTTGAGATTGAGCACCGTGCATATTGGGCCATTCGGCAATTCAATGACAATGAAAACGAGGTTGGCAAAAATAGAAAGCTTCAATAGGATGAATTAGAGGAGCTGAGAAATGATGCATTTGAAAATGCAAAAATTTCAAAACATAAGATGGAAACTTTGCATGATAAACATATTCTTAGAAAATCCTTTCATGTTGGTCAAAAGAGAACCATTTGTGATTAAATCCATCTCTAAGCATGGTGAATTTGAGGTAGAAAATCCCAAGAATGGAAATATTTTCAAAGTAAATGGTCATCGATTGAAACCTTATCTTGAAAACGTTGTGGCTGAAGTTGAGACATTGGATCTTGAAGATCCAATACCATTGTAGTATCAGAAGTAATGAGTTTTTATTTTTATTTTTATTTTTATTCTTTTCTTCTTATTTTTATTTTTTTTCCATTTTCCAGTCCTAAACAAGGTTTAAGTAAATAGAGTAATAATTATTACACAAATAAATAAATAAATGTGTACAAAGTTCTATCTACTCCAATGTTTTGAGTTGCTCAGTAACTAGGGATATTCATCACAAATGTTTATCTTTACGTCAAACGACAACTTAAAATATGAGTATGCAAAGCACTTTAAGTTTGTAACTTTGTGAGTAACCGGGTGCATTCATCACAAATGTTTGTATTCGCGTCAAAAGGGAAGTGACTACTTAAAGACAAAGAATAAATCATATCTTCAAAAAAAAAAACAAAGAAAGAACAAAAGAAAAAAAAAATATAGATATTTCTCTAGTTTGCTACCTTGTTTGTGTTGGTGAGAAGGGAAGATTACAAGTTGAGTTTTCATATGAATCAATTATGTTGGTTGCACGATAAATATGACTGAATTTGGAAATTTTGTATGGATGTTTGATTTAGAGAATGTGAGTATGTTTATTTTTCTTTATTTGCTATTGTGTACACTAAGTTAAAGATACCAATGTTTGCATGATAGGTCCTTCAAGTGTGATGAATCGAGCCTAATTATGATTGTTATTATTCTTTTTATTTCAAAGGTTTTATGTTTTATTTTGCTTGAGGACTAGCAAAATCTAAGTTGGGGGGTGTGATTGTGCATCAAAAGTGTCATTAAGTCTCTTATTTTACATATGTATTTATTGTTTTTATTTGGTTTTTTTAATAATAATTGATGTGTTTTTTAGTAATGAAGTTTGTTTTAATGTTGCGATAGGTTTTTGGAGCTTAAATGAATTAATTCAGGAAATTCAACATCGGTTTTTGGAGCTTAAATGAATTAATTCAGAAAATTCAACGTCGGAATTCAGAACAAAGAATTGAAGAGACATTTAGTTGAAGATTGAAGCAAATCTTGGTTCAAATAAGTGCTCCAAATTTTTCCCAAAAATCAATTCTATTCCAATTCTAGAAAAGAATATCATATGATTTATTTCAAGCCCAAACTTGCCTTATGTTGTGTGCAAACTTCAACCATTAAACACTCAAGGTTTCAATGTCAATCTTAGCCCAAATAATAGGTATATTTGTATACTTATTTGATGCTTAAATTCAGCCCCAAATCAGCCCTAAATCAACTTTCAAATCAGCTGATGCTTAAATTCAGCCCCAAATCAGCCCCAAATCAACCTTCAAATCAGCCCAAAAACAATCCATGATCTTACATGTCCACACAACAACAATTGATTTATTTTGGGTAGTCCATTGATCCAAGAAGGCAAGCACATGGATGGAAAGCTAGAGGGGACATTTTTACATTATTTTGGGTCAAAAAGAAGAAAGCGATAGCTCATAAATAAGGAAGAAAAACGTGCACCAAAGTGGTTGCAAAGCTGTCCTGATTTGATTTTGCAGAACACCTTTCGGTGTTTTACCCATAACTTTTGACTCAGGTGTCTAAATGAGCTGTTCTTTAATGATCTAGAAAAGTGACAGAATTTTCTATAAATATGTATCTAATAGACATCTCGAAAAAAAACTTCTAAGAGGGTCGAATTGCTGTCCAACGTTAGAGTCAGATTTGTGTCCGATTTTTTTCTGAAATTGTATTGTGTTCTTCTTTATAGATTTCGGTTCTTTAGTTTGTAAAACTTATTATTTCAGTTTGATTCAAGTTATTTCATGTTTATTGAAGTGTTCTTATATATAATCATGGTTGGCTAAACTCTTTCTTGGATCCAAATCAAGGATAATGGTGATTGAGGTGAGTTCTTTAGGATATGAATGAATCTTAATGTTTATCTTCTCATTTTCTTCATGAAGGATTTATTATTGCAAAGAAATTTTAGAAATCATTTAGGTAATGTTATAATCTTGAATTTTTATGCACAAACTTTAGTTTTGGTATAGAGATTGCTTGATTCAATGTCTTACTTAATATGAAAGTACTTGTTCATTCTTAAGCAATAATCAATCTTCATCTTTCTAAACTTCATTGTAATATCTTTCGATCTAATATCACCATCGTTGATATTAGGTTGAGTTATCTTATATATGTTGAAGAAATCACCAATACATCACCATTAAAATTGATTTGGACAAACACTTACTTTTTCTTGTCATTTAAAATCTATTTACACTTTTTCATCTTTGAAAACAAATCCATCAATTATTTTCAACCAAGTTATTGTTAATTTAATTTCTCTTGAGTTTTTTTTTGTTACCTAGCTTAATTTCCAGATCTAGCTCTCTGTGGATATGACCTCTATCTTACCGAGTTAATTGCTACATCGCACACTCGTGCACTTGCGAGTTAAAACAAGCCGATCATAAAAAGTAGTCAAGCAAGGTCTATCATAATACTTCTTGAAATATTCAGGTTTACAAACTCTCGCATTGTTATCACTTAATTCTTCTCATATACTCATTTAACATGTATTCTTAAACCTTAATTTACACACACACACACACACTTTAACATATGATTGTGGATTGCACATTGGATTATTATATTATTTATGTTCTTTTGTTAAAGGTAACAACTAAAGGAAAGGGATAATATATAATTTTAAAAAAACAAAAAAAAGTGATGATAATAAAAATATAGATAAGTTTGGTTTCGTAGCCTCCCTAACCTAAGCAATTAAGCCCGAATGGGTGTTTTAACACCTAATACCCTAAAGTCGACTGACTTGGGAACTATTGGCCCAACGCTTGTTACATGGGTTTAGGATAAAAGTTAAGGGAATCAAACAATGCACTATCTATGTATCAGTATCTACGACCCGAGTTACTAAGCTCATAGGGGTGTCTCAACACCGAATGCCCTAAGACCAACTGGTCTAGGAGTCATTAGTCAAAAGCTCGTTACATAGGTTAAAGATGCATGGTGTTTTAAGTTATATGTATATATATTAAAAAAAAGAAAAAAAGAAAAAAATAATAATCCCAACCCAAGGAAGTTAACCTTAAACATTAGATCAAAAATTTTGTTTTCTTCCAAGAAAAGCTCCATAATTATGTGATGATTTATTGAGCACAAAAGAAAGGTTTATTAATATTTTGTTAAGAGGTATTGAACAGATATATAAATTTAATGAGAGTTTGTTTAATAGAAGTTGAATGATGAATACATTGCTTTGTGGAATTTGCAAAGTATTTTTCTATTTTAACGCTTTGATTACTAGGGACTAGTAATAAGCTGGTTGGGGGGTATGATTAGTACTTAAAAACGTATTTTTATCAAGGTTTTATGTCATCATTTTTGCATTTGAAGTATCAATAACTCTTTAACTAAAGCATCTTTTATAATAATATATCTAATAATATAAGATACCTTTAATTTGTCATAAATGTTCATTTTAAATGCAGGCCTATCATAAATGAAAGGATTGATTGATGAATTTAAGAATTGAAATTGAAAGGACAAAGAGATGTTGGTGCAGTCCAAACCATAATACTCTTTAGTAATTGGGTCATATTTGGAGCTGTAAATCTCATATTTAGGCCTACTTTATATGGATGGAAAGATAAAACATAGGCCTACAACTTTCATATGAAGCCCAAGATTTAAAGAAGCCATTTTCAAGTCCAAATTGGAGCAGCAATAAAGAAGTCGGAATTTATTTTCCAGCCCGAGCACTGTTCAGTGTTTGGCCCATATCTAAAGTTCTAGAAGTCCAAATGAGCTAAATGTTTTACACAAGAAATCTGAGACAATTTCCTACAACTTTCATGTTTGCAAGTGGTTCCAATTTTGAAGTTATCAATGACGTTTTGGGTAGACAAGAGAAGATAAGGATTATCACCAAGTCAAGAGTTGGCCACCCACTCATCAATTAGTCATCAAATCAATAGTTCCTAATTTTGGCCTATAAAAGGAGGCATTTGTCATGTATTTAGGCATCTTGGTTTCCAGATCAAGATCATGCTCTTGCTTTCTCTCTTTGTATTTTATGTAATGTTTATGCTTTGCTTTCATTAATATCAAGTTTATGCCTTTCATTTCCTATCCTTTACTTAATTATCTCTTATCTTATTTATGTTCTTATTTTTTTTTTCTTTCATTATGTTTAGCTAAGTTTATTAAGTCAAGGTGAAAAGGTTACACTAATGGAGTAAGAATAAGTATAATGTAAAGTCAATATGGACTTTAATGTTTGATACTAACATGTTTTGTATTTGTTATTTTGTTCACTCTTTAATACTTTACTTGTTAAATGACTAATCTAGACTTATGTTGTATAAAACTTGGTACAACTGACACAATCAAAGAGTTGATGTCTTATCTGAAGTGCAGAAGTGTCAAAGTAATAAATAACCCGGCAAGACCGGAGTCGAACCACAGAGAGGTTAACTATATAAATTATAAATAAAAACAACAACAACAATAATAATAATAAAAACAACAACAACAACAACAACAACAACAACAATAATAAAAACAACAAAAACAAAAACAACAATAACAACAACAATAATAATAAAAACAACAAAAACAAAAACAACAATAACAACAAGAATAATAATAAAAACAACAACAACAATGATGATGGTGGTGGTGAAGATGAGTTAAAGAGGACTTTGAGATGTAAAATTAATGTGAAGATTATATAATGATAAAAACAAATGTCAAGCTTAGAGGATACACTAATAGTATTAGAGATAAGTAAGGTATAAACTCTTTATTAATTATCAACATGATCATATTAATCATCTTATTTACATAACACCATACTTATAAATTTTATCAAGTATTCATGATGCTAACTTATGTTGACAACAAATCAAGTTCCTCTCATAATAACGATGTCAGCCGAATACTATGAAGGATCAAGTATTTGATGTACCAATTGTTACACAACCCAAATCTAGATTAACCATTTAACAAATAAGGTATTAAGAATTAATAAGATAAAAATGATAAGACATGTTAATAGCAAGTTGTTTAGGATATGCATTGAAGTCCATATTGAGTTTATATTTACTTATCCTAACACCATTAGTGAAACCTTTTCACCTTGACATAATTAACTTAGCTAGACATTATGAAGGAGAAAAACTTAAAGAAACAATATAAGAACATAAACATGATATAAGTTAACTAAATATAGTAAAGGATGAACAAGAGATTAATGAAAGCAAAACTTAAGCATTACAATAATATAAAGAGAAACAGCAAGAACATGATCTTGATATGGAAAACAAGATGCCCAAATGAATAGCAAATGCCTCCTTTTATAGGCTAAAATTCAGAACTATTCATGTGGTAATTGATAATTGATGTAGTGGCCAACTATTGATTAGTGGACTAGATCGACAGCATCACTCAAGCACTTTGGATGACTGAATTGACATTGATGAAATCCGAATTTGGAAAAATTTTCTTCATAAAAGTTGTTGGAAATTGTCTTTTCCTTCCACCCACCAAATGTTAGATCATTTGGATCACTACAGCTCGATATATGTCTAAAATACTGAGTAGTGCTACTGGTGGACGTGGTGGATAGCGCTCATGCTCTTGTATGGATGAAATCTCATTTCTACCATCCGAATTTGAGCTGGTTCTCTTCATGAAAGTTGTTGGAAATTGTCTTTTCCGTCCACTCACCAAATTTCAGATCATTTGGACTTCTATAACTCTAGTTATGGGTAAAACTTTGAGTAGTGTTTGGACTAGATTGCAAAATAGATTCGGACTTCTCTTTTGTGGCCAAACATTGAATTTGAAAATGGCAAATTTGGGTCTTTCCATACACATGAAAGTTCTAGGCCTATATGTTATCTTTCTAACCATATAAAGTAATATGAAATCCAAGATCTATAGCTCTAGATATGATCCGATGACTGAAGAGTGTTCGAATTTGAAGTGAATCGGCATCTCCTTCGTAAGCTTAGCCTTTTCTTTGTCCTTTCACTTCGAATAGTTAATCACAACAATCAATCCTTTGAATTGTGAGAATACATACATTTAAAATGAGCATTTATCATAAATTAAAGGTATCTTATATTATCAAACTTGTTATTACAAAACATGTTCTAGTTAAGGAGTTATTGATACTTTAAGTGCAAAATGATGATATAAATCCTTGATAAAAATGCACTTTTAAGTACTAATCAACAACAAATGCTTGGCACTTTCATAGCCCATACTATATGGTATAACCGACACCTGAACTATGAAAGGAACTTGATTTTTTGTTAACATAAGTTATAATCATGAATACCTGATAAGATTTACAAGTATTAGCATTAATCGAATAGGATAACTAATATGATCATGTTAACAATTTATAATCTAATTGGAACCTCCTTTGTGTGTGGTTTTCAATTAAATAATGAGAGTTTATACTATACTTGTTTGACATACCATCAGTGAAACCTCTAACCTTGACATTTTTTATTATCATTGTTTAATCAAAGTTCTCGTCTTCTTCTTCTTGTTCACCTTTTTTTTCTTTGTTACTACTACTACTACTACTAGTAGTAGTAGTAGTATTATTGTTGTTGTTGTTGTATTATTGTCATTTATAATACATACAATTAACCTCCCTGTCGTTCAACCCAGTCTTGCTGGGTTATTTATTACTTTGACACTCCTGCGCTTGGGAGAAGACATCAATCTTTTAGTCGTGTCAGTGTGCCTAAGTCATTGTCTTCACTAAGCTTGAGGCTTAAAAGAAAAGCTAAGTGTTACAATGGGTATTTTGTCAATGGATATGTTTTCCATACTGAAGAATACGGGATTGGAAGAAAGACATACAATAATGGTGTTTGTGTTAAAGGATCCACTACTTGTGAGTTAGAAGTTGACTACTATGGTAGATTAGAAGAGGTCGTTGAACCTGCAATATCATAGCGAGCAGAATAAAGTGTTTTTAGTAAAATGTTATTGGTATGACATGACTGACAAAGAAATCAAAGTTGATCCACACTATGGTCTTATCGAAATCAAATCAAAAGCTAGACTCCGTAACATAAATGATGTCTTTGTTTTTACAAAAAAATATCAACAATTTATTACACATACACCCCTTCATTTAGAAAGGATCGATCAAGAGTGGATTGGTTGTCTATTTTAAAAACAAAACCCCGGTGTCATGTCAAGATTATTCAGGATGAGAAGGAAGACACAAGTGTGCGAGATGAAATCTTTCAAGTTAGTGAGTTGGTTGAACCATATCGAGTTGCTCCTTCAATTGAATTGGAAGAAAATTCAAATTTTCATGTTTTCAATGATAGTCTTGTTGATGTTGACGCAGAGGAGTTGAATGTTGTTTGAAGCTCTAGTAGACAAGCAAATATTGATGAAGATGATGATATCCATATTGAAGATTGCGATGAAGGTGATGACTGTTCAATTAATGATGAAGAAGAAGAAAATTTTGACTAACTATCAAAATAAAGCCCTGTGTAAAACCCTTTTTTTAAGTAATTTAGATTATGGATGATATATTTTGTAACACGAAATATTTATTGTTTAAGCACTGTTGTTATTGTTTTATGCGATGGACAGTTTATCATTTAAGCTTTTGTAGGAAGGTAAATAAGCAATACAAATACAACCTTTCTTGTATAATGCCATAATCAACGATGTCTATATCGACGAGATAAGGTCCGTCGACATTTCACAGAGAGTTAAAAAATAATTACTTTAAATGCCACAATCACTAACGTCCTTACCAACATGATAAGGTCTGACGGCATTTCACAGAGAGTTCAAAAATAATTACTTAAAATGCCACAATCACCGAAGCCTATACCGATAAAATAAGGTCTGTCGGCATTTCACAAAGAGTTCGAAAATAATTACTTAAAATACCATAATCATCGACGATTGTACCAACAAAATAAGGTTTGTCGATAAATGTCAATATTACTAACAAATTCACCGATGGACAATGCGAATTACAAAGGGCGGTGCATTAAAGGTATCTTTAACCTTGTTAGTTTACAAAAATATGGAGGGTAATTAAAAATTTTGGTGTGAAATTCAAAAATTACCGATGGATTTTTGGCTCTTCACCAATAGAATAAATTAAAATCAATAATTATTTTTTATTCTGTCGGTGAATCCATCGATAAAATTGCACTATAAATCCCAGCGACTGCCCTTTCAGTTCAATTTTTTCCTCTCCTCTCCTCTCGGTTCTGAATTTCCCCTCCTTTCTCTTCGATTTTTTTCCTGTTATTTCCTTAATATTTCTAGCAAAGATTGCTAGTTTTTTTTTAATCTTCATCAATCTAAAAGGTATGTGTTTCCTCTATTTGATTTTACTTTAAGGATTTTTATTTTATTTTAGCTATTTTATTGTTATTATGCCTTTTGTGTTGGTGTATTTTTGTAATGTAGATAAAGTCTTGAAATAAACATATTATTAAGGTAAGCATATTTCATTCCTAAAGTCTATAGTTTTTTTTTTTTAATTTTTTGAATATATTTTATTGTTGCATTAGTATAATTATTGAATAATTTGTTGAATTGTAATTGTTAATGTTGAATTTACCTTAGTATTAGTAATTGAAGATGTTGGAATAATTAGTACTCTATTATTGCATGATTTGTGTTTAATTTTTTATATTTATTTTAATTGTTCTAGAGTTTTTTTGAATTTGTTGAATATATTTTATAGTTGTATTAGCATAATTATTGAATAATTTGTTGAACTGTAATTGTTAATGTTGAATTTACCTTAGAATTAGTAATTGAAATTACCTTAGAATTAGTAATTGAATATGTTGGAATAATTAGTAATTTTACTTTATTATTGCATGATTTATGTTTAATTATTTCCATCGATTTTAATTGTTAGTCTAGTGTTTTTTTTTTAATTTATTGAATATATTTTATAGTTGTATTGGCATAATTATTGAATAATTTGTTGAATTGTAATTGTTAATGTTGAATTTACCTTAATATTAGTAATTGAATATGTTGGAATAATTAGTATAGATTGGGTCAATTGGTTGATTATGTCAATTGGTTGTGGCTATTGTTAATATTTGTAGGTTTGTGGATTTGGGCAGTATCTAGTGTAGGGGAGGTGTTGTCGAATTTTTTTAAACATTTGAATTTTATTATATAATTATTTATATAAAATTATGTACATGCGTAGAATGAAAACCAAAGTTGGTCGCTCATGTGTGTTCACAGCTAGTTCATCTAGCAACGAGGATGATATTTCCTTAGGTGCCTCTCCTAAAGAGGCACCTACACCATGTCCGCCGTCAACCGTTGCTGCCTCTTTCAGTGCTAGTTCACAGTGCAAAGACAGCGTGCCTTCACAGCAGAATCAATTTACTTGCAAGTACGAGGCATAGTGGAAGGATGACCTCTCAATGTAAGTTTGTTAAGGTTTTATTTTTTTAAAAAAAATTATAACATAATTTATAAAGTAATTACTATTTCATTAATTTCATTTATTTTTAGGTTCACAGACATTGAGGCCGCCCAAGTAATATCATCGACGTTTAAATCATTGATGGAGATTCCATTGTTTCAATGGAGTTAGATATTCAGGCATCCTGAATGGATGCCTAAAATCAATACATGGTTTCACAGATTTCAGGCTCGTGTTAATTTATAATTTTCAGCTTATTTCTAATAAATTATTATTTTTATTTAAAATTAATTATTTATACACAGGACAAATTCTACTAGGATAGTGAGCATGACAATGTTGTGAGGAGGGTGTGAGAAAATCACACGGCTACTAAGTAACATCGAAAACAATATAAGATTTTTTTAGACAAAAATTTATGTTTTGAAATGTAATTTTTGGTTGCGTAAAGTAAGTTGCGTGATTTTTTATATGAAGCACAAAAAAGAACAAAAAAACCCGCAAGAGATAGGGGTTTTCAAGGCTGGAAAGATATTGCGGTTTGAAGGGATTTCAAATCGATAAACATCCTGGAAGATATATGGCCACACTATCTTGAGCACGTGACGTCTGATCGGTTCACACAACTCTCATAGTCCGATGCTCGCAACTAGAATCGACCAATTCATGGCTCGGTGACAATGCACACCAGTAGCTCCATTCTATTTGTTGCACATGCGAAACGGATGGTAAGATTAATTAAAATGAAATATATCATTATATTAATTTGTTGTTAATAAATCTTTTTTCATTATAGGCTATGTCTCTTGGACATGAGCCGAGCCCAGTGGAGCTGTTGGTGGAGACGTGATTAGTACTTAAAAGTGCATTTTTATCAAGGTTTTATATCATCATTTTACACTTGAAGTATCAATAACTCCTTAACTAAAGCATGTTTTATAATAACGTATCTAATATTATAAGATACCTTTAATTTATGGTAAATGTTCATTTTAAATGTAGGCCTATCATATAAA
Source organism: Populus euphratica (assembly GCF_000495115.2). Lineage (NCBI taxonomy): Eukaryota > Viridiplantae > Streptophyta > Magnoliopsida > Malpighiales > Salicaceae > Populus > Populus euphratica. The sequence continues at coordinate 712 of NW_011501125.1, read as the reverse complement.
TAAAAGGATTGATTGATGAATTTAAGAACTGAAATTGAAAGGACAAAGAGATCGCCAAACTTAGAAAAAAGATACTGGTGCAGTCCAAACCAGAACACTATTCGGTAATTGGGTCATATCTGGAGCTATAGATCTCAATTTAGGTCTACTTTATATGGATGGAAAGGTAAGACATAGGCCTAACTTTCATATGGAGCCCAAGATCTAAAAAGGCCATTTTCAAGTCCAAATTGTAGCAACAACAAAGAAGTTCCAATCTATCTTCCAGCCCAAGTACTGTTCCGTGTTTGGCCCATATCTGGAGTTCTAGAAGTCCAAATGACCTAAATTTCTTACACAAGAAAGTTGAGACAATTTCCTACAACTTTAATGTTTTCAAGTGGCTCCAAGTTTGATGTTATCAATGACGTTTTGGGCAGACAAGAGAAGATAAGGATTGTCATTAAGTCAAGAGTTGGCCAACCACTCATCAATTAGTCATTAAATCAATAGTTCCCAATTTTAGCCTATAAAAGGAGGCACTTACTATGCATTTAGGCATCTTGATTTCCAGATCATGCTCTTGCTTTCTCTCTTTGTATCTTTTGTAATGTTTATGCTTTGCTTTCATTAATATCAAGTTTATGCCTTTCATTTCCTTTCATTTACTTAGTTAACTTTTATCTTATTTTGTTTATTTATTTTTCTTTCTTTTAGTTTAGCTAAGTTTATT
>NW_011501116.1:39071-58891 GCF_000495115.2 Populus euphratica | reverse complement strand
TAGGAGATTTGCCAGCTGATTGGAGTATTCAAGACAAAGAAAAGTTTTTGGACGAAGTGAAGAGCTTTTATTATGATGACCCTAACTTATTCAAATATTTTCCTGATCAAATATTTCAAAGATTCATTCCCGACAATGAGGTAAGTAGTGTCATTAAACTTTGTCATTCTGAAGCATGTGGAAGTTATTTCTCGTCAAAAAAGACAGCTGCAAAAATCTTTCAAAACGGATTTTATTGGCCCACCATGTTCAAGGACACGCATGCATTCTGCAAAACTTGTGAAAATTGTCAAAAAAATTTGTTTTATGATTCTCAACTCTATGCCTTCCCTAAAGAGCTAAGATCAAGATGGAACAATCCTTATGGGGCCTGTGATATTGAGAATTCAATGAATGACAATGTTTTTAAGGAAAATGGACATCGTTTGAAAGCTTACTTTAATAATTTTCCTAGTGAAAATGAATCAACTGGTTTGAATGATCTTGTAGATAAAGGTTGACTATTTATTTTTTCTTACATTGTTTTTGTGTTTCTTTTTGAGTGATTTTTGCTAGTTTCTCTCACCCCGGTCAAATGGCGGACAATGGTACTCCGTGGCTTAAGTCGGTTCTTTCAGTTTCCCACAATAACTGATATTTGTGTATATATTTGTGCAATTATTTGAATCTCTCTTCCAATTCTCATATGAAAATGGACACTAATCTTGAAAAATTGAAAAAGTATTTTCCCGCTCTGCCTCAGAATGCGATTACAAAAATTTACCGTGCTAGATGTGCAAGATTGAGATTGTTAATGAATCATGGAATTCCTGAAGATATTCGCTGGTTGATTGAAGCAAAGGTCCGATTATCAGGTGAGTCCTCTAACTTCTTCATTTCACACATGCCTGGAACAGGTAAAAGCACTTTTGCAAAGAAACGTCGTGCAAAACGACTAGAAATCTGTCATCGATGTGCTAGATGGACTTGTAATACACAATGACGTTCTTTAGGAATGATATCTATAAACCGTGAAGATAAAATATAATTCATTAAGGCTGGCCCAAGTAAGGAGTCTTTAAATAATCTTTTATTGACTCTTGAGACGCATCCTAGTGGAGATGTGCATCGTGTAATTCATGATTTATGGCCACTATTTCATAAAGAACATGATCGACTTAGTCTTGGGAATCTGACTAAAAAAGACCCTGTTTGCCAGTTTTTAAGAAAACTGGATGGGAAGCCTATCCCCGGCCCATAGAGGCCGTTTAAGCCGTTCTTGGATGTAAAACCAAGGGAAGATGTGAGCCACAATCACAACTACCTGTACATACATATGCTTTTTCAAAAGTAAATAAATAAATAAATAAAAAGAGAGAAAGAGAGTGTGAGACTCCAGCTGGCCTACATATAGGTGTTATGATTGCCTTTCTAATTTCTCATCTATAAAACCCTCTCTTCCTTCCTTTCATTTCTACTCAACCCATACATTCAATAAATACAGAAGTGTGTAGAAATGGCAAGTTCCTCAAGTCATCAAATAAGAAATATTTGTGTTTTTGGTGGATCTAGTCCTGGGAAAGAAAAGGAGTTTTTAGAATCAGCAAATCATCTTGGTCACGTGCTAGCTGAGAGAAAGATTCATTTAGTGTATGGGGGAGGCAGTCTTGGGTTAATGGGAGGTGTCTCAATAGCTGTATTTTTAGGAGGTAGTCAAGTTTTGGGGGTCGTCCTTGAAGCTTTGGCACAAGGGGACATCATTGGAAAAACAATTGAAGAGGAACTTCAGGTCTCCACAATGTCGGCTCGAATGAATGCAATGTTTAACCATGCTGATGCCTTCATTACTTTACTAGGTGGTCTAGGCATATTGGAAGAGATCTTTCATATTTCCTCTTGGGCTCAACTGCACATTCACCATAAACCCATAGGTTTGTTAAATGTTAATGGTTATTATGATAAGTTATTGTCTTTTCTTGATCATGCTGTGGAACAGGAATCTCTAACATCTTCTGCATGACAAATCATAATCTCTGCTGCTACTGCTGAACAATTGATTGACCAACTACAATCTTTCGTTCATGTGATTGATCCTTCCATGAGTCGCATAAATTGGTCGTCTACGGGAAGCCGTAAAAAGCTTAGATTGGATTTAAGCCTTCATTTGTGAATTTTTGTGTCTTTTGGTTTTATTATTGTGTTTTGTTATTTCTTATTTTTGTTTCAGTGTGTTTCAGGTTTTGTCAGTGTTCGTTATTTCAGGTGATATCTTCTATACTCTATCTTTCTACCTTAGAACATTGAGGACAATGTCTTATTTTGGTTGGGGGGAGAGGGTAGTAGTTGATAAAAAAAAATTGTTTTTCATTTCATAAAGCATGTGCATAATTGTTGTTATTAGGATGGCACAGTAAAGGAGTTCTTTTGTTAAAGTGACTCTTGAGACGCATCTTAGTAACCATTCTTAACAAGGTCTATTATAATACTTCCTGAAATATTCAGGTTTACAAACTCTCGTATTGTTACCACTTAATTCTGCTCATATACTTATTTAACATGTATTCTTAAACCTTAATTTACACACACACACACTTTAACATATGATTGTAGGTTGTATATTGGATTATTACATTATTTATGTTCTTTTGTTAATGGTAACAACTAAGGGAAAGGGATTGTATATAATTAAAAAACAAAAACATGAAAAAAAAAAGAAAAAAAAAGAAAAGAGAAAATGATGATAATAAAAATGTAGATAAGTTTGGTTTCGTAGCCTCCCTAACCTAAGCAATTAAGCCCGAAGGGGTGTTTTAACACCTAATACCCTAAAGTCAACTGACTTGGGAGCTATTGGCCCAACGCTTGTTACATGGGTTGAGAAGAAAAGCTTAAGGGAATCAAACATTGCACTATCTACATATCAGTATCTGCGACCCGAGTTACTAAGCTTGTAGGGGTGTCTTAACACCTAATGCCCTAAGACCAACTGGTCTAGGAGTCATTAGCTGAAAGCTCGTTACATGGGTTAAAGATGCATGATGTTTTTAAAGTATATGTATATAGAGTTAAAAAAAAAAAAGAAGAAAAAAAAAGAGACAAAAATAGTAATCCCAACCTAAGGAAGTTAACCTTAAACATTAGAACAAAAATTTTGTTTTCTTCCAAGAAAAGCCCCATAATTATGTGTTGATACATTGAGCACAAAAGAAAGGTTTATTAATATCTTGTTAAGAGGTATTGAGCAGATATATAAATTTAATGAGAGTTTGTTTATCTGGATGGACTAATGGAAGTTAAATGATGAATACCTTGCTTTGTGGAATATACAAATTGTTTTAACGCTTTGATTACTAGGGACTAGTAATAAGCTGGTTGAGGGGTGAACTCGACCAAAAGATTGATGTCTTCTTCCAAGTGCAAGATTTGATTAGTACTTAAAAGTGCATTTTTATCATGATTTTATATCATCATTTTGCACTTGAAGTATCAATAACTCCTTAACTAAAGCATGTTTTATAATAATATATCTAATAATATAAGATACCTTTAATTTATGGTAAATGTTCATTTTAAATGCAGGCCTATCACATAAATAAAAATATTGATTGATGACTTTAAGAACTTAAATTGCAAAGGCAGATGGATTTGTTTTCAAAGATAAAAAAAAATGTAAATAGATTTTAAATGACAAGAAAAGTAAGTCTTGGTCCAAATCAATTTTAATGGTGATGTATTGGTGATTTCTTCAACATATATAAGATAACTCAACCTAATATCAATGATGGTGATATTAGATCAGAAGATATTACAATGAAGATTAGAAAGATGAAGATTGATTATTGCTTAAGAATGAACAAGTACTTTCATATTAAGTAAGACATTGAATCAAGCAATCTCTATACCAAAACTAAAGTTTGTGCATAAAAATTCAAGATTATAACATTACCTAAATGATTTCTAAAATTTCTTTACAATAATAAATCATTCATGAAGAAAATAAGAAGATAAACATTAAGATTCATTCATATCCTAAAGAACTCACCTCAATCACCATTATCCTTGATTTGGATCCAAGAAAGAGTTTAGCCAACCATGATTATATATAAGAACACTTCAATAAACATGAAAGAACTTGAATCCAACTGAAAAAATAAGTTTTACAAACTAAAGAACCGAAATCTATAAAGAAGAACACAATACAATTTCAGAAAAAATTCGGACACAAATCTGACTCTAACTTTGGACAGCAATTCGACCCTCTTAGAAGCTTTTTTTGGAGAAGTCTATTAGAGACATATTTATAGGCAATTCTGTCACCTTTCCAGATCATTAAAGAACAGCTCATTTGGACACCTGAGTCAAAAGTTATGGGCAAAACACCGAAAGGTGTTCTGAAAAATCAAATCAAGACAGCTTTACAACTACTTTGGTGCACGTTTTTCTTCCTCATTTATGAGGTGTCTCCTTCTTCTTTTTGACCCAAAATAATGTAAAAATGTCCCCTCCAGCTTTCCATCCATGTGCTTGCCTTCTTGGATCAATGGATTACCCAAAATAAATCAATTGTTATTTGTTGTGTGGACATGTAAGATCATGGATTGTGTTTGGGCTGAGTTTGGGCTGATTTGAAGGTTGATTTGGGGCTGAATTTAAGCATCAAATAAGTATACAAATATACCTATTATTTGGGCTAAGATTGACGTTGAAACCTTGAGTGTTTAATGGTTGAAATTTGTACACAACATAAGGCAAGTTTGGGCTTAAAATAGATCATATGATATTCTTTTCTAGAATTGGAATAGAATTGATTTTTGGGACAAATTTGGAGCACTTATTATAACCAAGATTTGCTTCAATCTTCAACTAAATGTCTCTTCAATTCTTTATTCTGAATTCCGATGTTGAATTTCCTGAATTAATTCATTTAAGCTCCAAAAACTTATCAAAACATTAAAACAAACTTCATTACTAAAAAGCACATCAATTATTATAAAAAAGACCAAATAAAAACAATAAATACATATGTAAAATAAGAGACTTAATGACACTTTTGATGCACAATCAGTAATAATAGCCCAAAAACTAAGAAGAAAATTCTAAAAATACTAAAAATCCGAAAATACTATCCTAAATATGCTAGAATCAGATTTGTCACCATTAAAGAAGTCCCAAATAGACTAGAAAATCTGATCTAAAGGTAGAATGTATTCTAAAGTCTTCTTTCCTTTTGTAGCTCGGATGAATAAGGAATCCTTGTAAGAAAAGGATTCTGCAATAATTATGAATCCTTGCCACTTGGAAATTATGTTGCAGCCCATTAAACATCCTTGTAGAATCAGCATATTTCCAAAATAAGCTGCCACATCCCTTTAGGAAAAGAATCCTAGCCAAATAGGAAGTCCACAAGTCAAAAGGAAGTAAATAACAAAACCCGTACAGCCTCTGGTGACCCGTATTGAGATACCTTCCCGAACTCCGATTGACCTGAAATTTTAACCCAAGGTAAGAAAATATGTCAGGAGACTCCACATAAAATTTCAGCTCGATCCAACTGTCGGATTGAGAATTATGACTATTGTTGTAAAACTAGATAGTTGCACATTTTACATCAAAATTCAAATTTGATCTTGCTTGTATCATATCACATAAACAAACCAAATTTAAAATGGTTATAACTTTTTGCACAAAAGTCCAATGCAATCATGGTTGGACAATCTGGAAAGATCACGTTCTGAACTTGAAATCCACTTAGATTAGTCTTGTTTTCACATGCATGGATGACTTCAAATTGGGGTTCAAATTCATCTACTATTCTAATGTAAACAACATCAATTTCTTAACTTATTTGCATTATCAACCCAAATTCAAGTAGCCCAGCATCAAAAGACCTATTAAGGGCTCTTCCCATCTTTAAGTTCCAATTGTAGGCAAATAAGCACTCCATAACCAATTTAAAACTAATTACTAATTTTTAACCCCGACGCAGCTTCAATCATTCCAATTTAATTCGTTAAGGCCCTTTGTAGTTGTTTCGCTCTCACTCTTGTCATTAGATGATTAGTACATAAAAGTGTATTTTTATCAAGGTTTTTTATCATCATTTTGCACTTGAAGTATCAATAACTCCTTAACTAAAGCATGTTTTATAATAATATATCTAATAATATAAGAGACCTTTAATTTATGGTAAATGTTCATTTTAAATGCAGGCCTATCACATAAATGAAAGGATTGATTGATGATTTGAAGAACTTAAATTGCAAGGATAAAGAGATGGTCAAACTTAGAGAAGAGATGTCGGTGCAATCCAAACCGGAACACTGTTCGGTAATTGGGTCATATCTAGAGCTACAGATCTCAGATTTAGGTCCAATTTATATGGATGGAAAGGTAAGACATAGGCCTACAACTTTCATATGGAGCCTAAGATCTAAAAAGGCCATTTTCAAGTCCAAATGTTTACAACAACAAAGAAGCCCGAATCTGTCCTCCAGCCCGAGCACTATTTAGTATTTTGGTCATATTTGGAGTTCTAGAAGTCAAAATGAGCTGAATGTTTTACACAAGAAAGCTGAGACAATTTCCTACAACTTTCATGTTTGCAAGTGGCTCCAATTTTAACGTTATCAATGATGTTTTGGGTAGACAAGAGAAGATAAGGATTGTATCGAAGTCAAGAGTTCTCCAATTTTGACTTTATCAATGACGTTTTGGGCAGACAAGAGAAGATAAGGATTGTCACCAAGTCAAGAGTTGGTCACCCACTCATCAATTAGTCATCAAATCAATAGTTCCTAATTTTAGCCTATAAAAGGAGGCATTTGCCATGCGTTTAGGTATCTTGGTTTCCAGATCAAGATCATGCTCTTGCTTTCTCTCTTTATATTTTTTGTAATGTTTATGCTTTGCTTTCATTAATATCAAGTTTACGTCTTTCATTTCCTTTCATTTACTTAGATAACTTTTATCTTATTTATGTTCTTATTTTGTTTATTTATTTTTCTTTCTTTCATTATGTCTAGCTAAGTTTTGTTATGTCAAGGTGAAAAGGGTACACTAATGGTGTAAAAATAAGTATAGTGTAAACTTAATATGGACTTTAATGTTTGATACTAATACTTTGATTGTTAAATGACTAATCTTGATTTATGTTGTATAACACTTGGTATAACAAATGCTTGGCACTTTCATAGCCCATACTGTATGGTAAAACCGACACATGAGCTATGAAAGGAACTTGATTTGTTGTTAACATAAGTTATAATCATGAATGCTTGATGAAATTTACAAGTATTAGCATTAATTGAACAAGATGACTAATGTAATCATGTTAACAATTTATAATATAATTGGAACCTCCTTTGTGTGTGGTTTCTAATTGAATAATAAGAGTTTATACTATACTTGTTTGACATACCATTAGTGGAACGTCTAACCTTGATATTTGTTATTATCATTGTTTAATCGTTACATTAATATTCCATCTCCAAGTTCTCATCTTCTTCTTGTTCTTCTCTTTCTCTTTCTTTATTATCATTACTACTACTACTACTACTACTACTATTATTATTATTATTATTATTATTATTATTATTATTATTATTATTACTACTACTACTACTACTACTACTACTACTATTATTATTATTATTGTTGTTGTTGTTGTTGTTGTTTAGAAGGTTGTACATACCTCCACTAGATGCATGAGGTTGAGTTTTACTCGGTGCCTCATATGTACCCGTGGTGTCCTAATTTTAAGCATTTTCAGCTAACAAATCTAAGTACTCCATTGCTTCATCAGGATCTTTATCTTCAAAAGTTCCATTGCACATTAATTCAACCATTTGCTTATCTCTAGGTGTTAACCCTTCATAAAAATGTGAAACCAATCTCCATGTTTCAAAACCATGATGAGAACAAGTACTAAGCAAGTCTCGATAACTATCCCAACATTGGTAAAATGTTTCTCCTGGTTTTTGAGTGAAAGTAGTGATTTTTCTTTTGAAAGAGTTTGTTTTGTGAGATGGGAAAAACTTCTTCCTGGTTTTTGAGTGAAAGTGGTGATTTGTCTCTTGAAAGAGTTTGTTCTATGAGATGGGAAAAACTTCTTTAAAAACTGTTGTTGCATTTCATCCCAAGCACGAATGGATCCTGGTCTTAAATTTTGTAGCCATGTTTTAGCTTTATCTTTTAATGAAAAAGGAAAAAGCTTTAATCTGGTGGTGTTCATACTACAATTTAAATTATTATATGTGTTGCAGATCTCCTCAAATTCTCTTAAATACAAGTACAGATTTTCCAATTCTAAGCCATAAAAAGAAGGTAAAAGTTGAATAATATCTGGTTTAAAATTAAAATGAGATTAATCGAGAGGAAAAACTATGCATGATGGTGCACTTGTTCTTGTGGGATATATGTGGTCTCTAAGTATTCTAGCACGGTTATTCTCATTATTCTCATTATGAAGTGATTGATTATCTTCTTCGGCCATATTTTCTGAAAATGATGAGGATACCCTACAAAGTCTACCACTTGATGTACGTGGCCACACTCTCATGCACGTGTAGGAATAGAATAAATGAAAAAAGAAAACAAAAGAAGAAGAAATAAGAGACAAGAAACAAAGTTATATACAAGAAAAGTGAGTCTACCACTTGATGTACGTGACCACACTCTCATGCATGTGTAGGAATAGAATAAAAGAAAAAAAAACAAGAGAAAAGAAACAAAGTTATATACAAGAAAAGTGAAAAGAGAAAATAAAAATTATAATTTATACAAAACTTACCTCTCCAGAAACAACGCTAAAACTTGACACGATGAAAAGATTGATGTCTTTTCCCAAGTGCTGCAATGGAACTTTTGAAGATAAAGACCCTGATGAAGCAATGGAGTACTTAGACTTGTTAGCTGAAAATGCTCAAAATTGGGACACCGCGGGTACATATGAGGCACCGAGTAAAACTCAACCTCATACATCTAGTGGAGGTATGTACAACCTTAGGGAAGATCATGACCTTCAAGCCAAGTTTGCATCTTTAGCTAGAAAAGTCGAGGTACTAGAATTGAAAAAGAGTGGTTAATTAAAATCTGTTGAATGTCTCCATGAACAAGCCTATGCTTTAAATAGTTTCCAAAGGGCCAACCACAACCCATACTCACAAACATACAACCCTGGTTGGAGAAATCACCCAAATTTTAGTTGGAAGAGTGAGAACAACAATGCACAAACTTCATAACCACCAACAACCCTGGTTGGAGGAATCACCCAAATTTCAGTTGGAAGAGTGAGAACAACAATGCACAAACTTCACAACCACCGTTTCAAGCACACCATAATTTCCAAAATTCTCATGGATATGCACCTCCTTATGCTCCACCTCCTAGAAGAAATCTTGAGGAAACATTGCATGCATTCATTGAAAAGCAAGAGACAATTAATACTCAACTTGTTCAAAACATGACAGATTTTAAAGATACTCTTGCAAAATTGACATCTGCTCTCAGTTTCCAAGAGAAAGGTAAGTTTCCATCTCAACCACAACAAAATCCCAAGGGGCAATACAATGCAAATGCAATTTGTTCCGGAAGCCTTTTTTTTTTGTAAGTTGATGTATATATTAAAGGAAAACAATACAAAGATTATAAGGGGCATACCCCAGATTTACAATGAGAACAGAAATGTAAAACAACAGATGGCTACAGGCTAGCCACCGAACAGAAAACTCAAGACCTAACTTGATTCGTTAGGGATACCAATACAACCAGCTAAATATCAAATGAAGAATCTATGTTATTGACCCTCCAAGCTCGTTGGATCCTTTTATTTTCTTTTGTTGGTAGGATGTTCCTCATCAAATCAAGCTTATCACGGATGATATATTCGATTTGATGAAAGACCAAATTCTGAGTTCTAGATATTCCAGCAAAGGTCCTTGCATTCCTTTCTTGCCAGATATGATACACTGTAGCTGCAAAACTGAGTTTACGAGAAAAATTGATGAAACTTTTGCCATGCCAAGTGATAGTGGCCCATCGAATCCATTCATCCCATCCTTTTGTCATTCTTGGAATGTTGCATCTATCACAAACATCCCACCAGATCGCTTTAGTATAGGAGCATTCAAAGAACAAGTGGTTGTGATCTTCGTTATTGCGAAGACAGAGTGAGCATCTATTGGGACCATGTTTACCAAATCGATGAAGTCTATCTTGAGTTGTGAGTTTCTGATAGACAGACACCCATAGAAGAAACGAATGTCTTGGAACAACATTCTTGAACCACACAATGTCATGCCATTCAACCATCGGATGATGAAATCTTAGTTGTTCCCAAATTACTTTGATCAAGAATCTATGATTTGGTGAATCCAGCCAAACAATCTCATCTTTTTGCCCTATCATAGGATTAGAATTGGAAGGAATAGCTTCTACAATGGGGCGTCAGCCAATAGCTTAAGTGGTAGGAATTTTCCATTCTGAGTTATGAATCAGCATATTCACCTTCGCGTTCTTTTCCATACCTGAATCATGGATGAATCTGTCGCCGTAAGAATCTGCGAGCGGGCTATGAGGATGCCAATTGTCAAACCATAGAGAAGTTGTCCTGCCATCTCCTATGATGTATTTCATCTTCGGCCGGCTGTGAGGATGCCAATTGTCAAACCATAGAGAAGTTGTCCTGCCATCCCCTATGATGTACTTCATCTTCGGCCATGCTAAGGATCTGAGCTTTAGAATCTTTCTCCATGCCCAAGAACAATTTTGTGGCGTCTTGATTGTCCAGAAATTCCTACCTCGCAACAGATTACATCTGATCCAAGTAGACCAGATTGAGCCATCTGAGTCATTGCACAGGTTCCAAATGTGTTTCAACAAAGCAATCTTGTTCCACTCTATTATCTTTTTTATTCCTAGCCCCCCCTCCTTTTTTGGAAGACATACCTGATCCCAAGCCACTTTAGCCCCAGTAGTTCTCATATCTAAACCTGACCAAAGAAAGGATCTCATAATTTGCTCCACATTTTTTATGACTTGCCCAGGTAAGAGGAAGAGAGATGCCCAATAGACCTGGATGGAAAATAAAATTGAATTAATCAGTTGTACTCGTCCTGAATACAAGAGTGTTCTACAAGTCCAATGTCGAACTTTAGAGGTGATTCGATCCATGAGACCCTTACAATAAACAGCCTTTAGTCTGGACGAGATAAGAGGCACTCCCAAATATTTCATAGGGAGCTCCCCCTCTACAAACCCAAGAATACGAATAATTTCTTCCCTCTCAGCATTTAACACACTGCTTAAGAAGATGTCACTTTTATTTGGATTTGGATACAGACCTGATAGATCTTGAAACTTTGTGAGCACAGTTTTGATCATACGAATTGAGTTTACATCTCCTTTGCTAAAAATCATCAAGTCGTCAGCAAAACAAAGATGAGAAATGTTGTCCTTCTTGCATCTCCAGTGGAACTTGAAGTTTTGGTTGGCACTCATCTTGCAGAATAGCCCCGAAAGGATTTCCATACATAAGACAAACAAATATGGAGAAAGTGGATCCCCTTGTCTCAGCCCTCTCCCCCCTGGAAAATAACCTGCAAGCTCACCATTGACGTTGATAGAGAATTGACATGATGTAACACAAACCATGATCCAATGAATGACTGTTCTAGGGAATCCCATTTTTCTTAACGTAGCGTCAACGAAATCCCACCGAACCGAGTCATAAGCCTTCATCAGATCTACTTTCATAGCACAACGGGCAAGTCCCATAGATTTATGATAGCCTTTCATTAGTTCCTGAGACAAAAGAATGTTGTCGTTGATTCTCCGTCCAGAGATAAAAGCAGTCTAATACGGACCTACTAAGGATGGCAAAACAGCTTTGATTCTCCCAGCTAGAATCTTAACGATGCATTTGTACATGGTATTGCAGCAAGATATAGGACGAAAATCTGTCAACCTCATAGGATTGGCAACTTTAGGAATAAGGGAAATGGATGTAGCATTCATTTCTTTAAGCATTCTCCGAGTCTGAAAGAAGGAGCTAACAACGTTGATTACATCTTCCCCAACTATGTGCCACATTCTTTTGAAGAAACCTGCGTTAAATCCATCCAGACTAGGGGCTTTGTTGTTCTTCAAACTAAACATAGCATGCTTAATCTCCTCCCTTGTTACATCTTGTGCTAATACATGTTGTTGCATCGAAGACAGTTTCAAGTTTATTGCCGATTCCATCTCTTCCTCATTTAGAACCCTAGGCATCTATTCCACTCTTAACACACGCTGGAAGTACGCAACTAGTTCTGATTTAACTGCCTCATGTCCTTCGACAACCTTTCCATCCTCCCTTGTAAGTGAAAGAAGTTTGTTTCTATGCTGTCTTCCATTTACTGATTTGTGAAAGTAGCCAGTATTCTGATCCCCAAGCTAAGCCACTATATCCTTAACTTCTGTTTGAAAAAACTCTCTTCAGCCTTGACGATAGAAGAGTAGTTACGTACAACATCCCTTTCTCGCATGCACAAAGTTGGATTCCCATGCGCTGTATGTAGAGCCTGTTGAGCCTTATCCATTTCATCTTTTACATCTTTGACTCTATCTGAAATGTTGGAGAAGTGAGTCATATTGAAAAGTTTCAATTCCCGTTTTAGTTTTCTTAGCTTGCAACACAGCTGATACATTGGACAACCCCCCGAATTGTGTTCCCATAGTTTTCTTAGCTTGCAACACAGCTGATACATTGGACAACCCCCCAAATTGTGTCGTCAGCAAAACAAAGATGAGAAATGTTGTCCTTCTTGCATCTCCAGTGGAACTTGAAGTTTTGGTTGGCACTCATCTTGCAGAATAGCCCCGAAAGGATTTCCATACATAGGACAAACAAATATGGAGAAAGTGGATCCCCTTGTCGAAGCCCTCTCCCCCCTTGAAAATAACCTGCAAGCTCACCATTGACGTTGATAGAGAATTGACATGATGTAACACAAACCATAATCCAATCAATGACTGTTCTAGGGAATCCCATTTTTCTTAACATAGCGTCAACGAAATCCCACCGAACCGAGTCATAAGCCTTCATCAGATCTACTTTCATAGCACAACGGGCAGGTCCCGTAGATTTATGATAGCCTTTCATTAGTTCCTGAGACAAAAGAATGTTGTCGCTGATTCTCCGTCCAGAGATAAAAGCAGTCTGATACGGACCTACTAAGGATGGCAAAACAGCTGTGATTCTCCCAGCTAGAATCTTAGCGATGCATTTGTACACGGTATTGCAGCAAGATATAGGACGAAAATCTGTCAACCTCGTAGGATTGGCAACTTTAGGAATAAGGGAAATTGATGTAGCATTCATTTCTTTAAGCATTCTCCGAGTCTGAAAGAAGGAGCTAACAGCATTGATTACATCCTCCCCAACTATGTGCCACATTCTTTTGAAGAAACCTGCGTTAAATCCATCCGGACCAGGGGCTTTGTTGTTCTTCAAACTAAACATAGCATGCTTAATCTCCTCCCTTGTTACATCTTGTGCTAATACATGTTGTTGCGTTGAAGACAGTTTCAAGTTAATTGCCGATTCCATCTCTTCCTCATTCAGAACCCTAGGCATCTGTTCCACTCTTAACACACGCTGGAAGTACGCAATGACTTCTGATTTAACTGCCTCATGTCCTTCGACAACCTCTCCATCCTCCTTTGTAAGTGAAAGAAGTTTATTTCTATGCTGTCTTCCATTTACTGATTTGTGAAAGTAGCCAGTATTCTGATCCCCCAAGCTAAGCCACTGTATCCTTGACTTTTGTTTGAAAAAACTCTCTTCGGCCTTGACGATAGAAGCGTAGTTACGTACAGCATCCCTTTCTCGCATGCACAAAGTTGGATTCCCATGTGCTGTATGGAGAGCCTGTTGAGCCTTATCCATTTCATCTTTCGCATCTTTGACTCTATCTGAAATGTTGGAGAAGTGAGTCATATTGAAAAGTTTCAATTCCCGTTTTAGTTTTCTTAGCTTGCAACACAGCTGATACATTGGACAACCCCCTGAATTGTGTTCCCATACTTTCCTCACCAAGGGCATGAACTCGTCATGGTCCATCCACATATCAAAGAATCTGAATGGTTTCTTTATATTCTGATAATCACCAGTAACCTTTACCACCATAGGAGAATGGTCTGACATACCCGATGGCAAAAATCTCGCTTCTGAAAAGGGGAAGTTCAGATTCCATTTCTCATTGACAAGCACTCTATCTAGTTTCCGCATAATCAGATTCTCAGGACATTGGTTCGACCAAGTATAATGCAGGCCTGAATATCGAAGATCATCCACTTTCGCTTCTTGAATACATGTTTCCAATCTGTCCATATGACCAGCCCATGAAGTAGACCCTCTTAACCTGTCTGATTGGTAGCGGATAGCATTAAAGTCGCCCATAAGAATCCATGGGCTGGACTCCCATCCATCACTACGACTCACTATATCAGACCATAATACCTCACATAAGGAAGCGTTATTGTCTCCGTAAATAATTGAAGCATTGAAACAGATATTGGTAGCTAATATAGTGACAGAAACATGAATAGCCTGGTCTGACATTCCGAGGACATCAACCTTCACCACATCAGCATTCCAACAAACCCAAATACGACCACGACAAGAGAAATCATAATTATACAAGAAGGACCAATTACGCAGAAGAAGTTGAGAAACATTAT
Source organism: Populus euphratica (assembly GCF_000495115.2). Lineage (NCBI taxonomy): Eukaryota > Viridiplantae > Streptophyta > Magnoliopsida > Malpighiales > Salicaceae > Populus > Populus euphratica. The sequence continues at coordinate 44,191 of NW_011501116.1, read as the reverse complement.
CTTTATTCTCGTCTCTAACCCGAGTTTCAACCAAACCAAAAAGAGTCATCCTCTCTTGATGGAAAAGCTGACGCAATGCTGAATGCTTTATGGGATCATTCAAACCTCTAACATTCCAACATCCAATAATCATAAGAAAATAGAGAGGAGTACAAACAGCAACACAAAGATTACCTCAACGTGCCCCCAGGCGAGGAGACAGATTTCTTATTCTTCTTTGAAGAGGTTTTTGAATACTTTTTCTTTTTCTCTAGAGAGTCTCTAGCCTTAATAGCTCATTGATTAACAGTTTCTCTTTCGGTGGAATTCAGAGTTTGTGGGCTTGTCAGGATTGGTGACGTCAACTCCTTATCGGTTCGGTCCCCATCTGTATCACCTCCCATTGCGTCAATATTGACATTTAGCTCATGACTATTAACGAAAAGAACTTGGTTCACGGTCACACAATCAGATGTATTAGAGATGACTAAACTTTGATCTAAAGCAGTACTTGTACCCCCCTGCTCCTGCTTCATGTCTCCTCGTGAACTCTTCAAAACAAGAGGAGAGGTAGGCTTTCATCTTCATAACAATCAGCATTGCTCACATCTAATGCAGCCTTCTCATTCATATTACAATCAGAAATATTTGTACCAGATGTCGAACAACCATTCTCATTACAGTTACGCACTTTAGATGCCAAAAGACCATTCTCACCACTCACATAACCCTTATTTCGTTTAGCAACTACTTGCCATTGAAACTGATTCTGCTGTTTATCCGCAGATTTAGAGTTCGCAGCTCCTAGTTTCCTCTTACCCTCTGCCTCCATTGTAAGATTTGCACCGTTATTAGTAGCACATATCGTTGTCGTGTGTCCAAAGACATTACAATTATTGCACTTTGATGGTATCCATTCGTAATCAGCTGAAATTGTTATGAATAATCCATTGGGACAGCGAAGGTCGTATTCCTTAACCAGCATCTTCGTAGCATCAATCTCAACACAAACTCTTGCGTAGCTAAGCCTTTGACGCAACAATGTAGTCTGATCAGCATGAAGAGGAACCCCAATAGCACTCGCTACACAACTCAACCCCTTAATAGTCCAATACTCGAGAGGAACATTATACAGCCTAACCCATACCGGAACTCTGACCAAATCACCTTTCAAAAATTGCATGTTCAGTTGCCAACGTTTAAGCACCAAAGGTCTGCTTGCCATGTGCCATGGGGCTCTTTCCAGCACATTAGTGGCATGATCAACAGAATCAAAAGTGAATAGGAAGAAACCATTATCCGAAGATAAAACTTCTAATAGACCGTAGGAGCCCTAGATTCTTTTGGCAATAGAATTAACAACGGGATATGGTAATTTCTGACCCACAAAATGACCAACTAGGGTGGATTTTCAAAGTTCATAGCCATCCTCAAACACATCAAGTGGAGGAGCTACTGTCACACGACCATTAGTCATAGCAGGGGAGAAAAATGCAGATTACGAACTAGAGAAATACCAAGGTTCTTGCTACCCTCATTGTTATCAACATCAGAACCCTTCAAAGAATTTAAAAAATTCAATTTGGGGCTAAGGTTTAGCTGGTCTTGTTGCTGAGAACCTACCTTCAACTCATCAACTTTAGAACCCAACACATGATTCATTTCTGAAACAACATTAGAAGCTTGGGAATTAGAGTGTTTCTTCTCTATGCTAGCTTCAGAATCAGCTTGATTAACACTAGTAAACTGAGAGATCCTCATCCCATGGTTGTTCAACATATCTTGTAGCTCTAATCTTAATATATGTCCAGACTTGACTTCATTGTGTTGTTCATTGTTAGAGGTAACCATTGGAACAGAATCCACAACAGAACATAAGGACATTATGGCAGCATACAAATACTAGAGATCCAAATTCTAAGAAGAGAAACTGAGTCTAAGAAGTAACCTAAGCTCAGAAACAACAACAACTTAATCTCAGAAACAACAAGATTCAGATTTGTTCATGAAGGAAGAAGAGAATTACAGAATTACGAGGCTAGTATCTTCGAGATCATTGATTGGAATGATGATCCGTGCGGTCAAGATGTAGAGTATGTTCTGACGCACAACATACTAAAAAATGGTGACGATCCAACGATGAACAAAGAAGATCAAGCTTAAACAAAACCCAATTCACTCTGCTGCAACCAAAAATGCAGGATAGTAGAAATATTACGAGATCAATATCTCCCACCTCGTTGATTGGAATGAAGATCCATTCGGTCAATCTCTTAGGGTAAGGAAGGGGTTGAATCTGAAAATTGCAAAGAAAGGACTGATTCTCCGTCAGCACTTCTATTTCCTCAAGCCATGACCAAACAAAGGAAAGTGAATCACAACTCTGAAATTTTTGAAACTTTCAAATAGGTAAGGATCAATATACCTTTGCTGGATGCTATTAAACAGGTTCCTTCCTATGCTAAATTTTTGAAAGATTTATGCACTGTGAAGAGGAAACTGAATGTGAAAAAGAAAGCCTTTCTAGCCGAACAAGTAAGTGCTATTTTTCAGAACAATAATGCTTTGAAATATAAAGACCCTAGTTGTCCTATAATTTCTTGCTTTATTGGAGAACATAAAATTGAAAGAGCCTTACTTGATCTTGGAGCTAGTGTTAATTTACTTCCATATTCAGTTTTTCAAAGTCTCAATTTAGGTGAGTTAAAACCAACTTCTATAACTCTTTTACTTACCAATAGATCTATAAAAGTGCCTAGAGGAATAATTGAAGATGTGTTAGTACAACTCATTAAATTCATTTATCCTGTGGATTTTGTTATCTTGGACACACAACCTGTTGAAGCATGTAATTCATTTCCTGTTATTTTAGGACGTTCGTTTCTTGCAACTTCTAACGCATTGATTAATTGTAGGAATGGACTAATGAAGCTATCATTTGGAAACATGACATTGGAGATGAATATTTTCAACATTTGCAAGCAACCTGGAGATGATAATGACTTACAAGAAATAGATCATATTGACGAATTAGTTTATGATCAACTTGAATCTACTTTAAGTAAAAAGGAGTTGGATGAATCTGAAGATTTGCAAATGATTTATTCTGAGGAAGAAATCACGGATGAAAAACACACCAAAAATGTTGATGCGGATCTTTTGTCAAAAGTGACAACAAATTCGACATCTGACATCACACCAATGGATGATTACTTTTCTAACAAATCCTTACTTTCTCTTAGTCCAATGCCTTGGTATAATAAAAATATCAATTTTCTTGCTTTAAGAGATTTGCCAACTGATTGGACTACCCAAGACAAAGAAAATTTTTTGAACGAAGTGATGAACTTTTATTGTGATGACCCTAACTTATTTAAATATTTCAAATATTCATTCCCGACAATAGGTAAGTAATGTCATTAAACTTTGTCATTCTAAAGCATGTGAAAGTTATTTCTCGTCAAAAAAGATAGTTATAAAAATCTTTCAAAATGGATTTTATTGGCCTACCATGTTCAAGGACATACATGCATTCTGGAAAACTTGTGAAAATTGTCAAAAAGTTGACACTGGTCAAAAACGTTTGTTTTATAATTCTCAACTCTATTCATTCCTTAGAGAGCTAAGATCAAGATGGAACAATCCTTATAGGGCCCGTGATATTGAGAATTCAATCAATGACAATGTTTTTAAGGAAAATGGACATCGTTTGAAAACTTACTTTGATAATTTTCCTAGTGAAAATGAATCAACTAGTTTGAATGATCTTGTAGATAAAGGTTGATTATTATTTTTTTCTTACATTGTTTTTGTGTTTTTTTTTAGTGATTTTTGCTAGTTTTTTCTCACCCCGTTTAAATGGCGGACAACGGTACTCCGTGACTTAAGTCGGTTCATTCAGTTTCCCACAATAACTGATATCTGTGTATATATTTGTGCAATTCTTTGAATCTCTCTTTCAATTCTCATTTGAAAATGGATACTAATCTTGAAAAATTGAAAAAGTATTTTCCCGCTCTGCCTCAAAATGCGATTACAAAAATTTACCGTGCTAGATGTGCAAGATTGAGATTGTTAATGAATCATGGAATTCCTGAAGATATTCGCTGGTTGATTGAAGCAAAGGTTCGATTATCAGGTGAGTCCTCTAACTCCTTCATTTCACACATACTTGTAAAAGCACTTTTGCAAAGAAACGTCGTGTAAAATGACTAAAAGTCTGTCATCGATGTGCTAGATGGACTTGTAATACACAATGTCGTTCTTTAGTAATGGTATCTATAAACCGTGAAGATAAAATACAATTCATTAAGGATGGCCTGAGTAAGGAGTCTTTAAATAATCTTCCATTGACTCTTGAGACGCATCCTAGTGGAGATGTGTATTGTGTAATTCATGATTTATGGCCACTATTTCATAAAGAACATGATCGACTTAGTCTTGGGAATCTGACTAAAAAAGACCTTGTTTGCCAATTTTTAAGAAAACTCGATAGGAAGCTGAGACAATTGCCTACAACTTTCATATTTTCGAGTGGCTCCAATTTTGATGTTATCAATGATGTTTTGGGCAGACAAGAGAAGATAAGGATTGTTACCAAGTCAAGAGTTGGTCACCCACTCATCAATTAGTCATCAAATCAATAGTTCCCAATTTTGGCCTATAAAAGAAGGCATTTGCCATGCATTTAGGCATCTTCCTTTCTCTCTTTGTATTTTTTGTAATGTTTATGCTTTGCTTTCATTAATATCAAATTTATGCCTTTCATTTCGTTTCCTTTAGTTTGTTAACTCTTATCATATTTATGTTCTTATTTTGTTTATTTATTTTTCTTTTTTTCATTATGTCTAGCTAAGTTTATTATGTCAATGTGAAAAGGTTACACTAATGGTGTAAGAATAAGTATAATGTAAACTTAATATGGACTTTAATGTTTGATACTAACATGTTTTGTATTTGTTATCTTGTTCACTCTTTAACACTTTGCTTGTTAAATGACTAATCTTGATTTATGTTTTATAACACTTGGCACAACAAATGCTTGACACTTTTATAGCCCATACTGATTAGTACTTAAAAGTGCATTTTTATCATGGTTTTATATCATCATTTTGCACTTGAAGTATCAATAACGCCTTAAC
>NW_011501116.1:37665-38951 GCF_000495115.2 Populus euphratica | reverse complement strand
TCATTTTAAATGCAGGCCTATCACATAAATGAAAGGTTTGATTGATGACTTTAAGAACTTAAATTGCAAGGGCAAAAAGATGACCAAAATTAGAAAAGAGATGTCGGTGCAGTCCATACCGGAACACTGTTCGGTAATTGGGTCATATATCTATAGATCTCCAATTTAGGTCTACTTTATATGGATGGAAAGGTAAGACATAAGCCTACAACTTTCATATAGAGCCCAAGATCTAAAAAGGTCATTTTTATGTCGAAATTGTAGCAACAACAAAGAAGCCCGAATATGTCCTCCAGCCCAAGCACTGTTCCGTATTTTCGCCATATCTGGAGTTCTAGAAGTCCAAATGAGCTGAAGTTTTTACACAAGACAGTTGAGACAATTGTCTACAACTTTCATGTTTTCAAGTGACTCCAGTTTTGACGTTATCAATGACTTTTGGGCAGACAAGAGAAGATAAGGATTGTCACCAAGTCAAGGGTTGGCCACCCACTCATCAATTAGTCATCAAATCAATAGTTTCCAATTTTGGCTTATAAAAGGAGGCATTTGCCATGTATTTAGGCATCTTGGTTTCCAGATTAAGATCATGTTCTTCCCTTTCTCTCTTTGTATTTTTTGTATTGCTTATGCTTTGCTTTCATTAATATCAAGTTTATGTCTTTCATTTCCTTTCCTTTACTTAGTTAACTTTTATCTTGTTTATGTTCTTGTTTTGTTTATTTATTTTTCTTTCTTTTATTATGTTTAGCTAAGTTTATTATGTCAAGGTGAAAAGGTTACACTAATGGTGTAAGAATAAGTATAGTGTAAACTTAATATGGACTTTAGTGTTTGATACTAACATGTTTTGTATTTGTTATCTTGTTCACTCTTTAATACTTTGCTTGTTAAATGACTAATCTTGATTTATGTTGTATAACACTTGGTACAACAAATGCTTGGCACTTTCAGCTAATGACTCCCAGACTAGTTGGTCTTAGGGCATTAGGTGTTAAGACACCCCTACGAGCTTAGTAACTCGGGTCACAGATACTGATATGTAGATAGTGCAATGTTTGATTCCCTTAAGCTTTTTTCCTCAACCCATGTAACAAGCGTTGGGCCAATAGCTCCCAAGTCAGTTGACTTTAGGGTATTAGGTGTTAAAACACCCCTTCGGGCTTAATTGCTTAGGTTAGGGAGGCTACGAAACCAAACTTATCTACATTTTTATTATCATCATTTTTTTTTCTTCTTTTTTTTCTTCTTTTTTTTTATTTTTTTTTTCAAGTTTTTTTTTTTTT
>NW_011501116.1:20273-37607 GCF_000495115.2 Populus euphratica | reverse complement strand
AATTATATATTATCCCTTTTCCTTAGTTGTTACCTTTAACAAAAGAACATAAATAATGTAATAATCCAATATGCAACCCACAATCATATGTTAAAGTGTGTGTGTGTAAATTAAGGTTTAAGAATACATGTTAAATAAGTATGTGAGCAGAATTAAGTGATAACAATGCGAGAGTTTGTAAATCTGAATATTTCAGGAAGTATTATAATAGACCTTGTTAAGAATGGTTACTAAGATGCGTCTCAAGAGTCACTTTAACAAAAGAACTCCTTTACTCTGCCATCCTAGTAACAACAATTATGCACATGCTTTATGAAATGAAAAACAATTTTTTTTTTATCAACTACTACCCTCTCCCCCCAACCAAAACGAGATATTGTCCTCAATGTTCTAAGGTAGAAAGATAGAGTATAGAAGATATCACCTGAAATAACGAACACTGACAAAACCTGAAACACACTGAAACAAAAATAAGAAATAACAAAACATAATAATAAAACCAAAAGACACAAAAATTCACAAATGAAGGCTCAAATCCAATCTAAGCTTTTTACGGCTTTCCTTAGATGACCAATTTATGCGACTCATGGAAGGATCAATCACAGGAATGAAAGATTGTAGTTGGTCAATCAATTGTTCAGTAGTAGTAGCAGAGATTATGATTTGTCGTGCAGAAGATGTTAGAAATTCTTGTTCCACAGCATGATCAAGAAAAGACAACAACTTATCATAATAACCATTAACATTTAACAAACCAATGGGTTTATGGTGAATGTGCAATTGAGCCCAAGAGGAAATATGAAAGATCTCTTCCAATGTGCCTAGACCACCTGGTAAAGCAATGAAAGCATCAGCATGGTTAAACATTGCACTCATTCGAGCCGACATTGTGGAGACCTGAAGTTCCTCTCCAATTGTTTTTCCAATGATGTCCCCTTGTGCCAAAGCTTCAGGGACGACTCCTAAAACTTGACTACCTCCTAAAAATGCAGCTATTGACACACCTCCCATTAACCTAAGACTGCCTCCCCCATATACTAAATGAATCTTTCTCTCAGCTAGCACCTGACCAAGATGATTTGCTGATTCTAAAAACTCCTTTTCTTTCCTGGGACTAGATCCACCGAAAACACAAATATTTCTTATTTGATGACTTGAGGAACTTGCCATTTCTACACACTTCTGTATTTGTTGAATGTATGAGTTGAGTAGAAATGAAAGGAAGGAAAAGAGGGTTTTATAGATGAGAAATTAGAAAGGCAATCATAACATCTATATGTAGGCCAGCAGGAGTCTCACACACTCTCTCTCTCTTTTTATTTATTTATTTATTTACTTTTTGAAAAAAACATGTGTATGTACAGGTAGTTGTGATTGTGGCTCACATCTTCCCGTGGTTTTACGTCCAAGAACGGCTTAAACGCCCTCTATGGGTCGGGGATAAGCTTCCCATCCAGTTTTCTTAAAAACTGGCAAACAAGGTCTTTTTTAGTCAGATTCCCAAGACTAAGTTGATCATGTTCTTTATGAAATAGTGGCCATAAATCATGAATTACACGATGCACAAGACTAAGTCGATCATGTTCTTTATGAAATAGTGGCCATAAATCATGAATTGCACGATGCACATCTCCACTAGGATGCGTCTCAAGAGTCAATAGAAGATTATCTAAAGACTCCTTACTCAGGCCATCCTTAATGAATTGTATTTTATCTTCACGGTTTATAGATACCATTCCTAAAGAACGACATTGTGTATTACAAGTCCATCTAGCACATCGATGACAGACATCTAGTCGTTTTGCACGACGCTTCTTTGCAAAAGTGCTTTTACCTGTTCCAGGCATGTGTGAAATAAAGAAATTAGAGGACTCACCTGATAATCGGACCTTTGCTTCAATCAACCAGTGAATATCTTCAGGAATTCCATGATTCATTAATAATCTCAATCTTGCACATCTAGCATGGTAAATTTTTGTAATCGCATTCTGAGGCAGAGCGGGAAAATACTTTTTCAATTTTTCAAGATTAGTGTCCATTTTCAAATGAGAATTGGAAGAGAGCTTCAAAGAATTGCACAGATATATACACAGATATCAGTAATTGTGGGAAACTGAAAGAACCGACTTAAGTCACGGAGTACCGTTATCCGCCATTTGACCGGGGTGAAAGAAACTAGCAAAAATCACTCAAAAAGAAACATAAAAAAGAAAATGTGAGAAAAACAAAATAATCAACCTTTATCTACAAGATCATTCAAACCAGCTAATTCATTTTCACTAGGAAAATTATCAAAGTAAGCTTTCAAAAGATGTCCATTTTCCTTAAAATCATTGTCATTCATTGAATTCTCAATATCACAGGCCCCATAAGGATTGGTCCATCTTAATCTTAGCTCTTTAGGGAATGCATAGAGTCGAGAATCATAAAACAAAACTTTTTGACCAGTGTCAATTTTTTGACAATTTTCACAAGTTTTGCAGAATGCATGTGTGTCCTTGAACATGGTGGGCCAATAAAATCCATTTTGAAAGATTTTTGTAGCTGTCTTTTTTGACGAGAAATAACTTCCACATGCTTCAAAATGACAAAGTTTAATGACACTACTTACCTCATTGTCAGGAATGAATCTTTGAAATATTTGATCAAGACAATATTTGAATAAGTTAGGGTCATCACAATAAAAGTTCTTCACTTCGTTCAAAAACATTTCTTTGTCTTGAGTACTCCAATCAGCTGGCAAATCTCCTAAAGCAAGAAAATTAATATTTTTATCATACCAAGGCATTGGACTAAGAGAAAGTAAGGATTCGTTAGGAAAGTAATCATCGATTCGTGTGATGTCAGATGTCGAATCTGTTGTCACTATTGACAAAAGATTCACATCAACATTTTCGGTGCTTGTTTCATCCATGATTTCTTCCTCAGAATAAATCATTTGCAAATCTTTAGTTTCATCCAATTCATTTTTACTTAAAGTAGATTCAAGTTGATCATAAACTAATTCATCAATATGATCTACTTCTTGTAAATCATTATCATCTCCAAGTTACTTGCAAATGTTGAAAATATTCATTTCCAATGTCATGTTTCCAAATGATAGCTTCATTAGTCCATTCCTACAATTAATCAATGCGTTAGAGGTTGCAAGAAACGGACATCCTAAAATAACAGGAAATGAATTACATGTTTTAACAGGTTCTGTGTCCAAGACAATAAAATCCATAGGATAAATGAATTTATCGACTTGTACTAACACATCTTTAATTATTCCTCTAGGCACTTTTACAGATCTATCAGCAAGTAAAAGAGATATAGAAGTTGGTTTTAACTCACCTAGATTGAGACTCTGAAAATCTGAATATGGAAGTAAATTCACACTAGCACCAAGATCAAGTAAGGCTCTTTCAATTTTTTGTTCTCCAATAAAGCAAGAAATTGTAGGACAACCAGGGTCTTTATATTTCAAAGCATTATTGTTCTGAAGAATGACACTTACTTGTTCGGCTAGAAAGGTTTTCTTTTTCACCTTTAGTTTCCTCTTCATAGTGCATAGATCTTTCAAAAATTTAGCATAGGAAGGAACTTATTTAATAGCATCTAACAAAGGTATATTGATCCTTACCTGTTTGAAAATTTCAAAAATTTCAGAGTTGTGATTGACTTTCCTTTGTTTGGTCATGGCTTGAGGAAATGGAAGTGCTGGCGGAGAATCAGTCTTTTCTTTGCAATTTTTAGATTCAACCCCTTCCTTACCCTCACAGATTGACTCATCATCTTTCTCATAAGGTTCAAGAGAGGGTTTTTCAATAACCTTACCACTGCGTAGAGTAGTGACTGATTTGACTTGAATCATGTGTTGGCTTCCGGAACTACTTGCATTTGCATTGTATTGCCCCTTGAGATTTTGTTGTGGTTGAGATGAAAACTTACCTTTCTCTTGGAAACTAAGAGCAGATGTTAATTTTGCAAGAGTATCTTTAAAATCTGTCATGTTTTGAGCAAGTTGAGTATTGATTGTCTCTTGCTTTTCAATGAATGCATGCAATGTTTCCTCAAGATTTCTTCTAGGAGGTGGAGCATAAAGAGGTGGATATCCATGAGAACTGTGGAAATGGTGGTGTGCTTGAAATGGTGGTTGTGAAGTTTGTGCATTGTTGTTCTCACTCTTCCAACTGAAATTTGGGTGATTCCTCCAACCAGGGTTGTATGTTTGTGAGTATGGGTTGTGGTTGGCCCTTTGGAAACTGTTTAAAGCATGGGCTAGTTCATGGAGACATTCCTTAAAAGAAGGCAAGGTTGGACAATCGTTGGTTGTGTGTTCATTTGTTTCACAGATTTGACACACAATGTTTTCAATAGATTTTAATTGACCACTCTTTTTCAATTCTAGTGCCTCGACTTTAAGTTTATGCCTTTCATTTGCTTTCCTTTACTTAGTTAACTTTTATGTTCTTATTTTGTTTATCTATTTTGCTTTCTTTCATTATGTCTAGCTAAGTTAATTATGTCAAGGTGAAAAGGTTACACTAATGGTGTAAGAATAAGTATAATGTAAACTTAATATGGACTTTAATGTTTGATACTAACATGTTTTATATTTGTTATCTTGTTCACTCTTTAATACTTTGCTTGTTAAATGACTAATCTTGATTTATGTTGTATAACACTTGGTACAACAAATGCTTGGCACTTTCATAGCCCATAATGTATGGTATAACCGACACCTGAGCTATGAAAGGAACTTGATTTGTTGTTAACATAAGTTATAATCATGAATGCTTGACGAGATTTACAAGTATTAGCATTAATTGAATAAGATGACTAATGTAATCATGTTAACAATATATAATCTGATTGGAACCTCCTTTGTGTGTGGTTTCCAATTCAATAATAAGAGTTTATACTATACTTGTTTGATATACCATTAGTGGAACCTCTAACCTTGACATTTGTTATTATTATTGTTTAATCCTTACATTAATTTTCCATCTCCAAGTTCTCATCATCTTCTCTTCTTCTTCTCTTTCTTTATTATTATTATTATTATTACTACTACTATTACTACTACTACTTTTTTTTTTTTTGGTAAGTTAACGTATATATTAAAGGAAAACGATACAAAGATTATAAGGGGCATACCCTAGTTTTACAATGAGAACAGAAATGTAAAACAACAGATGGCTACAGGCTAGCCACCGAACAGAAAACTCAAGACCTAACTTGATTAGTTAGGGAAACCAATACAACCAGCTAAATATCAAATGAAGAATCTATGTTATTGACCCTCCAAGCTCGTTGGATCCTTTTATTTTCTTCTGTTGGTAGGACGTTCCTCATCAAATCAAGCTTATCACGGATGATACATTCGATTTGATGAAAGACCAAATTCTGAGTTCTCGATATTCCAGCAAAGGTCCTTGCATTCCTTTCTTGCCAGATATGATACACTGTAGCTGCAAAACTGAGTTTACGAGAAAAATTGACGAAACCTTTACCATGCCAAGTGACAGTGGCCCATCGAATCCATTCATCCCATCCTTTTGTCATTCTTGGAATGTTGCATCTGTCACAAACATCCCACCAGATCGCTTTAGTATAGGAGCATTCAAAGAACAAGTGGTTGTGATCTTCGTTGTTGCGGAGACAGAGTGAGCATCTATTGGGACCATGTATACCAAATCGATGAAGTCTATCTTGAGTTGTGAGTTTCTGTTGGACAGCCACCCAAAGAAGAAACGAATGTCTTGGAACAGCATTCTTGAACCACACAATGTCATGCCATTCGACCATCGTATGATGAAATCTTAGTTGTTCCCAAGCTATTTTGATCGAGAATCTGTGATTTGGTGAATCCAGCCAAACAATCTCATCATTTTGCCCTATCATTGGTTTAGAATTGGAAGGAATAGCTTCTACAATGGGGTGCCAGCCAATAGCGTGAGTGGTAGGAATTTTCCATTCTGAGTTATGAATCAGCATATTCACCTTCGCGTTCTTTTCCATACCTGAATCATAGATGAATCTCTCGCCGTAAGAATCTGCGAGCGGGCTGTGAGGATGCCAATTGTCAAACCATAGAGAAGTTGTCCTGCCATCCCCTATGATGTACTTCATCTTTGGCCATGCTAAGGATCTGAGCTTTAGAATCTTTCTCCATGCCCAAGAGCAATTCTGTGGCGTCTTGATTGTCCAGAAATTCCTACCTCGCAACAGATTACATCTGATCCAAGTAGACCAGATTGAGCCATCTGAGTCATTGCACAGGTTCCAAATGTGTTTCAACAAAGCAATCTTGTTCCATTCTGTTATCCTCTTTATTCCTAGCCCCCCCTCCTTTTTTGGAAGACATACCTGATCCCAAGCCACTTTAGCCCCAGTAGTTCTCATATCTGAACCTGACCAAAGAAAGGATCTCATAATTTGCTCCACACTTTTTATGACTTGCCCAGGTAAGAGGAAGAGAGATGCCCAATAGACCTGGATGGAAAATAAAACTGAATTAATCAGTTGTACTCGTCCTGCATACGAGAGTGTTCTACAAGTCCAATGTCGAACTTTAGAGGTGATTCGATCCACGAGACCCTTACAATAAACAGCCTTTAGTCTGGACGAGATAAGAGGCACTCCCAAATATTTCATAGGGAGCTCCCCCTCTGCAAACCCAAGAACATGAATAATCTCTTCCCTCTCAGCATTTAACACACCGCTTAAGAAGATGTCACTTTTATTTGGATTTGGATACAGTCCTGATAGGTCTTGAAACTTTGTGAGCACAGTTTTGATCATACGAATTGAGTTTACATCTCCTTTGCTAAAAATCATCAAGTCGTCAGCAAAACAAAGATGAGAAATGTTGTCCTTCTTGCATCTCCAGTGGAACTTGAAGTTTTGGTTGGCACTCATCTTGCAGAATAGCCCCGAAAGGATTTCCATACATAGGACAAACAAATATGGAGAAAGTGGATCCCCTTGTCGAAGCCCTCTCCCCCCTTGAAAATAACCTGCAAGCTCACCATTGACGTTGATAGAGAATTGACATGATGTAACACTAACCATAATCCAATCAATGACTGTTCTAGGGAATCCCATTTTTCTTAACATAGCGTCAACGAAATCCCACCGAACCGAGTCATAAGCCTTCATCAGATCTACTTTCATAGAACAACGGGCAGGTCCCGTAGATTTATGATAGCCTTTCATTAGTTCCTGAGACAAAAGAATGTTGTCGCTGATTCTCCGTCCAGAGATAAAAGCAGTCTGATACGGACCTACTAAGGATGGCAAAACAGCTGTGATTCTCCCAGCTAGAATCTTAGCGATGCATTTGTACACGGTATTGCAGCAAGATATAGGACGAAAATCTGTCAACCTCGTAGGATTGGCAACTTTAGGAATAAGGGAAATTGATGTAGCATTAATTTCTTTAAGCATTCTCCGAGTCTGAAAGAAGGAGCTAACAACATTGATTACATCCTCCCCAAGTATGTGCCACATTCTTTTTAAGAAACCTGCGTTAAATCCATCCGGACCAGGGGCTTTGTTGTTCTTCAAACTAAACATAGCATGCTTAATCTCCTCCCTTGTTACATCTTGTGCTAATACATGTTGTTGCGTTGAAGACAGTTTCAAGTTAATTGCCGATTCAATCTCTTCCTCATTCAGAACCCTAGGCATCTGTTCCACTCTTAACACACGCTGGAAGTACGCAATGACTTCTGATTTAACTGCCTCATGTCCTTCGACAACCTCTCCATCCTCCTTTGTAAGTGAAAGAAGTTTATTTCTATGCTGTCTTCCATTTACTGATTTGTGAAAGTAGCCAGTATTCTGATCCCCCAAGCTAAGCCACTGTATCCTTGACTTTTGTTTGAAAAAACTCTCTTCGGCCTTGACGATAGAAGCGTAGTTACGTACAGCATCCCTTTCTCGCATGCACAAAGTTGGATTCCCATGTGCTGTATGGAGAGCCTGTTGAGCCTTATCCATTTCATCTTTCGCATCTTGGACTCTATCTGAAATGTTGGAGAAGTGAGTCATATTGAAAAGTTTCAATTCCCGTTTTAGTTTTCTTAGCTTGCAACACAGCTGATACATTGGACAACCCCCTGAATTGTGTTCCCATACTTTCCTCACCAAGGGCATGAACTCGTCATGGTCCATCCACATATCAAAGAATCTGAATGGTTTCTTTATATTCTGATAATCACTAGTAACCTTTACCACCATAGGAGAATGGTCTGACATACCCGATGGCAAAAATCTCGCTTCTGAAAAGGGGAAGTTCAGATTCCATTTCTCATTGACAAGCACTCTATCTAGTTTCCGCATAATCAGATTCTCAGGACATTGGTTCGACCAAGTATAATGCAGGCCTGAATATCGAAGATCATCCACTTTCGCTTCTTGAATACATGTTTCCAATCTGTCCATATGACCAGCCCACGAAGTAGACCCTCCTAACCTGTCTGATTGGTAGCGGATAGCATTAAAGTCGCCCATAAGAATCCATGGGCTGGACTCCCATCCATCACTACGACTCACTATATCAGACCATAATGCCTCACGTAAGGAAGCGTTATTGTCTCCGTATATAATTGAAGCATTGAAACAGATATTGGTAGCTAATATAGTGACAGAAACATGAATAGCCTGGTCTGACATTCCGAGGACATCAACCTTCACCACATCAGCATTCCAACAAACCCAAATACGACCACGACAAGAGAAATCATAATTATACAAGAAGGACCAATTACGCAGAAGAAGTTGAGAAACATTATATTTATTCTCGTCTCTAACCCGAGTTTCAACCAAACCGAAAAGAGTCATCCTCTCTTGATGGATGAGCTGACGCAATGCTGAATGCTTTATGGGATCATTCAAACCTCTTACATTCCAACATCCAATAATCATAAGAAAATAGAGAGGAGTACAAACAGCAACACAAAGATTACCTCGACGTGCCCCCAGGCGAGGAGACAGATTTCTTATTCTTCTTTGAAGAGTTTTTCGAACCCTTTTTCTTTTTCTCTAGAGAGTCTCTAGCCTTAATAGCCAACTGATTAACAGTTTCCCTTTCGGTGGAATTCAGAGTTTGTGGGCTTGTCAGGATTGGTGACGTCAACTCCTTATCAGTTCGTTCCCCATCTGTATCACCTCCCATTGCGTCAATATCTACATTCAGCTCATGACTATTAACGAAAAGAACCTGGTTCACCGTCGCACAATCAGATGTATTGGAGATGGCTAAACTTTGATCTGAAGCAGTACTTGTACCCCCCTGCTCCTGCTTCATGTCTCCTTGTGAACTCTTCAAAACAAGAGGAGATGTAGGATTTTCATCTTCATAACAATCAGCATTGCTCACATCTGATGCAGCCTTCTCATTGATATTACAATCAGAAATATTTGTACCAGATGTCGAACAACCATTCTCATTACAGTTACGCACTTTAGATGCCAAAGTGCCATTCTCACCACTCACAGAACCCTTATTTCGTTTAGCAACTACCTGCCATTGAAACTGATTCTGCTGTTTATCCGCAGATTTAGAGTTCGCAGCTCCTAGTTTCCTCTTACCCTCTGCCTCCATTGTAAGATTTGCACCGTTATTAGTAGCACATATCGCTGTCGTGTGTCCAAAGACATTACAATTATTGCACTTTGATGGTATCCATTCGTAATCAGCTGAAATTGTTATGAATAATCCATTGGGACAGCGAAGGTCGTATTCCTTAACCAGCATCTTCGTAGCATCAATCTCAACACAAACTCTTGCGTAGCTAAGCCTTTGACGCAACAATGTAGTCTGATCAGCATGAAGAGGAACCCCAATAGCACTCGCTACACAACTCAACCCCTTAATAGTCCAATACTCAAGAGGAACATTATACAGCCTAACCCATACCGGAACTTTGACCAAATCACCTTTCAAAAATTGCATGTTCGGTTGCCAACGTTTAAGCACCAAAGGTCTGCTTGCCATGTGCCATGGGGCTCTTTCCAGCACATTAGTGGCATGATCAACAGAATCAAAAGTGAATAGGAAGAAACCATTATCCGAAGATAAAACTTCTGATAGACCGTAGGAGCCCCAGATTCTTTTGGCAATAGAATTAACAACGGGATATGGTAATTTCTGACCCATAAAATGACCAACTAGGGTGGATTTCCAAAGTTCGCAGCCATCCTCAAACACATCAAGTGGAGGAGCTACTGTCACACGACCATCAGTCATAGCAGGGGGAGCAAAATGCAGATTACGAACTAGAGAAATACCAAGGTTCTTGGTACCCTCATTGTTATCAACATCAGAACCTTTCAAAGCATTTAAAAAATTCAATTTAGGGCGATGATTTTGCTGGTCTTGTTGCTGAGACCCTACCTTCAACTCATCAACTTTAGAACCCAACACATGATTCATTTCTGAAACAACATTAGAAGCTTGGGAATTAGAGTGTTTCTTCTCTATGCTAGCTTCAGAATCAGCTTGATTAACATTAGTAAACTGAGAAATCCTCATCCCATGGCTGTTCAACATATCTTGTAGCTCTAATCTTAATATATGTCCAGACTTGACTTCATTGTGTTGTTCATTGTTAGAGGTAACCATTGGAACAGAATCCACAGCAGAACATAAGGACATTATGGCAGCATACAAATACTAGAGATACCAAATTCTAAGAAGAGAAACTGAGTCTAAGACGTAACCTAAGCTCAGAAACAACAACAATGTAATCTCAGAAACAACAAGATTCAGATTTGTTCATGAAGGGAGAAGAGAATTACAGAATTACGAGGCCAGTATCTTCGAGATTATTGATTGGAATGATGATCCGTGCGGTCAAGCTATAGAGTATATTCTGATGAACAACATACTAAAAAATGGTGACGATCCAACGGCGAACAAAGAAGATCAAGCTTCAACAAAACCCAATTCACTCTGCTGCAACTAAAAATGCAGAACAGTAGAAATATTACGAGATCAATATCTCCCACCTCGTTGATTGGAATGAAGATCCATTCGGTCAATGTTTCAAGAAGGCTGGAATGAACAACATAGTAAGAAATGAGGATGATCCAACGGTGGACGGAGTAGATCTAGCTCCGACAGTTTGATTTCTAATCTTTCTCTCTCTCTAGATCTCTCTCTCTCTTCTGAACTTCCCCTTTTCAGAAGCGAGATTTTTTCGTCTAATTAGTTCTTGTTCATAACCTTTTTGCGTCGGAATATCAAACCATATCAAAATTTTCTCAAAATTTAAATTTCTTATGAACAAGAACTAATTAGACCTGAAATTGAAAACCAGAGTCCTCCCCTCTTTAGGAATAAGATTTGGCCAACTTCCTTACTTAGTTTATTACTACTACTACTACTACTACTACCACTACTACTACTATTATTATTATTATTATTATTATTATTATTATTATTATTATTATTATTATTACTACTACTATTATTATTATTATTATTATTATTATTATTATTATTATTATTATTGTTAGTATTATTATTATTGTTGTTGTTATTGTTATTGTTATTGTTGTTGTATTATTGTTATTTATAATTTGTACAATTAACCTCCCTGTGGTTCGACCCCGGTCTTGCCGGGTTATTTATTACTTCGACACTCCTGCACTTGGGAGAAGACATCAATCTTTTAGTCGTGTCACTTTTCCTTTTGTTTCTAGGATTAAGGGGCTGCATGGAAGGCTATAAATAAGCCTTGAATCAGTTTTGTAATATTTTACTTCCTTCTCTTCTTCTTATGACAAAACATGGATTTAATATTAGGGGCTTTATTTTATTTTATTAGCTACAACCCAAGGCTTGTTTGGGCTTAATTAATACTTTGTTTTCAGTTAGGATCCAATGCTTGTTTGGATTAAGTTATGGGCTTTTCAATTTAGGGTTTTGGGTAAGTTTTTTTGGTGGACCTTGTATAAGTCGACATAATGGGTCCATTAGGGTTAATTTTTCAAGAAATATTTAAACTTATGTAAGCCATAATTTTAGCAATTTTGATGATAATTACTTTTGAATTTTTTTCAGTTTTAACGTGTGAGAATGATTCTTGCATTCTTTAGTTCTTGAACGAACTGAATCTGACTTATCGAAGATTAACTAGCTTCGTGTCAGCATTCTACTCAATCCAATAGTGTTGGTGCCTTAGGGCAAGTTTCCATTGTGTCACACTCCTATTAGACCTATTTCGGCTTTCCAAGATCAGGTCTCAATCTTGATTGTGGGTTGCGTGACCACGTGATCACGAGGTTCACATCAAATATTCATCTCTAATGTCATGTTTCCAAATGATAGCTGACACGACCAAAAGATTGATGTCTTCTTCCAAGTATAGGAGTGTCGAACCAATAAATAACTCAACAAAACTAGGGTCAAACCACAAGGAGGTTAACTATATAAATTATAAATAAAAACAACAACAACAATAACAATAACAATAATAATAAGTTAAAGAGGACTTTGAGATATGAGATTAATGTGAAGATTAAACGATAACAAAAATGTCAATGTTAGAGGATCCACTAATGGTATTTCAAACAAGTATAATATAAACTCTTTTTATTACTCAACTGGAAACCACACACAAAGAAAGTTTCAATGCTAATACTTGTAAATGTTGTCAGGTATTCATGATTATAACTTATGTTAACAACAAATCAAGTTCCTTTCATAGCACAAGTGTCAATTATACCATACAGTTGGACTATGAAAGTGCCATATATTTATACATCAAATGTCATACAAAATAAATCTAGATTAAAAATTTAACAAGCAAAGTATTAAAAGTGAACAAGATAACAAATACAAAATATGTTAGTATCAAACATTAAGTTCCATGTTGAGTTTATACTATACTTACTCTCACACCATTAGTGTAACTTTTTCATATTGACATAATAAACTTAACTAAACATAATAAAAAAGAGAAACATAAATAAGATAAAACTTAACTAAGTAAAGGTAAGGAAATGAGAAGAATAAATAAGAGATTAATATAAGCAAAACTTAAGCATTACAATAAAAAGAGCAAGAATGTGATCTAGATCTGAAAACCAAAATATCTAAATGTATGGAAAATGCCTTCTTTTATAGGCTAAAATTAGAAACTATTGATTTGATGACTAATTGTTGTGTGGGTGGACAACTCTTGACTTGGTGATAATCTTTATCTTCTCATCCGCCAAAAACATCATTACTAATGTCAGAATTTCAACAGAATCATGAAAGTTCTAGGAAATTGTCTCACTTTCCAACAACAAAAAATTAAGGTCATTTGGACTTCTAGAACTCAAAATATGGGCTGAACAATGTTTGGGTTGCAAAACATATTCCGACTTCTTTTTTTATGCTAAGACTTGGACTTCTAAACGACAGAATTGAGTTTTGGATAATTCATGAATGTTTTAGGCTTATGTCTTAGTGATATAGTTCAGCCTTGTGACACAACCCAAGTAAGGTCAGATTCAGATTTAGAAGTAAAAAGCGCAATGATCCAGGATTACGGTAATAGTTGTAAATCTCAATCCAATCGTTGAATCGGGCTAAAATTTTATATGGACTCTCAAGACATATTGTCCTACTATGGTTTAAGATTTCAGGTCAATCGGAGTTCAGGAAGACACCACAATATTGGTAAACAAAGTCTATATGAATTTTTTTTTTTACTTCTATTTGACTTGTGGACTTCCTATTTGGTTGAGATTCTTTTCCCACAAGCATGTGGCAGCTGGTTTTGAGAATTTTCTAGTTCCACAAGCATCTTTAATGAGCTGTAATATAATCTCCAAGTGTGGCAAGGATTTATTAATGTTTTAGAATCCGTTTTTTCTAAGGATTCCTTATTCATCCTAGCCACACACAAGGAAAGAAGGGCTAGTGGTATTTAATGACATATTAGTTCTTTTTTTTTTTTGTAATAATTAGGCTTAATTAAAACTTTACTTTAAGCTATGATCCAAAGCTTGTTTCGATTAGGTTATGAGCTTTTCAGTTTAGGGTTTTGGGTTATTTTTTGAGTGGACCTCATATAAGTCCACATAAGGAGTCCATTAGGGTTAATTTTTCAAGAACTATTTAAACTCATGTAAGTCCCAATTTCAGCAGCTTTAATGATAATTATTCTGAATTTTTTATTTTTAACGTGTGAGAGTGATTCTTGTATTCTTCAGTTTTTGAACGAACTGTATCTGACTTATCGAAGATTAACTGACTTCATGGCATCATTCCACTTAATCCAATAATGTTAGTGCCTTGGGGTAGGTTTCCATTGTGTCACACTGCTTTCAAACCTATTTAAGCTTTCCGAGATTAGATTTCAATCTTGATTGTAGGTTATGTGACCATGAGTTTTACATTAGTCGGTATCAGAACTAGGCTCCGAAACAAGGTCATATCCTTTGTTATTTTTCTTTTTTTAGTGTTCCTTCAAGTTTTTCAGTGTTGGCGTCCATCTTTTTGTTCTTCATGTTTGTGTCATCTAAGAAAAAAAGGGGTTATATTTCATCTTGGTACTGTCTCTAATCATATTAGTATATTAAAAAAACAAAGAGAGAAAGAGGGATTAGTTAAAGGATTATTCAATTTTTGCCGTAGAAACACATCTCTTAGTGAACCATAAGCAAACCACTTTAGAATCAATTGAAACTTCATATTCCGTTTATTGGGGGTGAGATTGCATCATATCTCAATTTTGGTCTTATTTTGATATTGTTTACTTGAGGTTTTAAGTTGAGGTTCAATTTTGCCCCAAAAACATTATTCTTAAGGAACCATAAGAAAAACACCTTAGAATACATTGAAACTTCATATTCTGTGTATTAGGGATGAGATCGAACCATATGTTAAATTTGGGCTTATTATGATATTGTTTACTTGAGGTTTTAATTATGGTTTCAATTCTGCCGAAGAAACACTACTCTTAGGGAACCATAAGCAAAACACCTTAGAACAAATTGAAACTTCATATTCTATGTATTAGGGATGAGTTCGCACAACATATTAAATTTGGGATTATTTTGATATCTGTTTCTTGAGGTTTGAACTGGAGGTTCAATTTTACTGCAAATTGATCATACACGGGGTTTAGGTACCTAGGCACAATAGAAGGACCTATAAACTGACATTTATTGTTTTCTTGGTATCCTAATATTATATATTAAATTTAAGGTCATTTGGATTGTGTTTTCTTTAGGTGCTGGAATCAGGTTTTGTCTTGTTGTAACCGATTTGTTTTGCTTTGCGTTTCAAAACTTGTTTTGTTTCTGTTGATTTTGTTCCTTTTAGTATATTATCATCATATTTGGGATATTTGGTTGTTTTTTGAGTCATTCTCACCAATTTCATATTTTTTTTCTGATTAATTCTGATCCAAACAAAAGTGAGATTTGTAATCTCAAGTCCAAATCAGTGTTCTTCATTTTATAAACTCTAACTTCATCTTCTTCTTCTTCTTTTTTCCTACTTGTGTCATGTATTCACTAAGGGAGAGGGAACATAGGAGGATTTTAGATCAATGATGTGAAAAACTAAGTCATGGTTTGGGGGTTTTAGAATGAGAAGTTGATAAGTGTAGAATATTATTCTATGATCTTCAAGCTTAATGGGAAATGAGGTATAACACCAAAAGAATGAAAGATGAAGGAGAGCCGTTGTGGTTATAATTCAAAAGTATGTATGCAAGTGGTTAGTGCGGTGTGCTTATTTGAAATTCTTGCCGGCCACTATTCGGATTGAGGTGTAAAAAGTGCAACGGTCCAGGTTTACGGCAACAGTTATTAATCTCAATTCAACCGTTGAATCAAGCTAAAATTTTATGTGGACTCTCAAGACATGTTGTCCTACTATGGGTTAAAATTTCAAGTCAATCGGAGTTCGGGAAGGCATCACAATACTGGTAAATAGAGGTCGTATGAATTTTCGTTTTTACTTCCATTTAACTTGTGGACTTTCTATTTGGTTGGGATTCTTTTCTTGCAAGGATGTGGCAGCTGGTTTTGGAAATTTTCGAGTTCCACAAGGATCTTTAATGAGCTGCAATATAATCTCCAAGTGGCAAGGATTCATTAATGTTTTAGAATCCTTTTCTTATTAAAATTCCTTATTCATCCTAGCTACATAAGGAAAGAAGGGCTAGTGGTATTTAATGACATATTAGTTCTTTTTATTATTTTTGTTTTGGAATAATTGGGCTTAATTAAAACTTTACTTTGAACTAGGATCCAAGGCTTGTTTGGATTAGGTTATGAGCTTTTCAATTTAGGGTTTTGGGTTAGTTTTTGAGTGGACCTCATATAAGTCCACATAAGGGGTCCATTAAGGTTAATTTTTCAAGAACTATTTAAACTCATATAAGCCACAATTTCGACAGCTTTGATGATAATTGCTTCTGAATTTTTCAATTTTAACGTGTGAGAATGATTCTTGCATTCTTCAGTTCTTAAATGAACTGAATCTGACTTATCAAAGATTAACTGGTTTGGTGGCATCATTCCACTCAATCCAATAGTGTTGGTGCCTTGGGGCAGGTTTCCATTGTGTCACACTCCTATCAGACCTATTTTGGCTTTCCGGGATCAGATCTCAATCTTGATTATGGTTTGCGTAACCATATGATCACGAGGTTTGCATCACTTAGCTTTCCATCCAAGTTTTACTGCTCCAGATATGACCCAATGATTTAATAGTGTTCTAGTTTGGACTGCATCAACATTTTTTTTTTAAGTTTAGCCTTCTCATTGTCTTTTCACTTTCAGTAGTAGTTAAACTCATCAATCAATCTCTTGATTTATGTGATAGACCTATATTTAAGATCAACATTTACCATAAATTAAATGTATCTTATATTATTAGATATGTTATTATAAAATATGCTTTAGTTAAAGATTTATTGATACTTTAAGTGCAAAATGATGATATAAAACCTTGATAAAAATAAACTTTTAAGTACTAATCACCCCTCGAACCAGCTTATTGCTCTAGTCTATAGTAATCAAAACATTAAAATAGAAAAACAATTTGCAAGTTCCACAGAGTAAGGCATTCATCATTCAACTTTCATTAATTTATCCAAGTAAATAAACTCTCATTTGATTTGTATATCTGCTTAATACCTATTTACCAAGATATTAATAAACTTTTTTTTTGTGCTCAATATATCAACACATGGTTATTATAGGGCTTTACTTGGATGAAAATAGAATTTTGTTCTAATGTTTAAGGTTAACTTCCTTGGCTTAGGATTATTATTTTTTTCCCTCTTTTTTTGTTCTTATTTTTTTAATATATATATATATATATATATATAT
>NW_011501116.1:0-20239 GCF_000495115.2 Populus euphratica | reverse complement strand
TTTTTTTTTTAATATATATATATATAACATAATGCATCTTTAACCCATATAACGAGCTTTCGGCTAATGACTCCTAAACTAGTTAGTTTTAGGGCATTAGGTTTTGAGACGCCCCTTCGACCTTAATAACTCGGGTTGCAGATACCGATATATAGATAATACAATGTTTGATTCCCTTAAGCTTTTCTCCTCAACCCATGTAACAAGCGTTGGGCCAATAGCTTCCAAGTCAGTTGACTTTAGGGTATTATGTGTTAAAATACCCTTTCAGGCTTAATTGCTTATGTTATAAAGGCTATGAAACTAAACTTATCTAAGTTTCTATTTATTTATTTAATTACATTTATTATCATGTTTTTTTTGAAAATTATATACTATCCCTTTCCTTTAGTTGTTATCTTTAACGAAAGAACAAAAATAATATAATAATCCATTATACAACTCACAAACATATGTTAAAGTGTGTGTGAAAATGAAGGTTTATGAATACTTGTTTAATAAGTATATGAGCAGAATCAATTGATAATAATACGAGAGTTTGTAAACTTGAATATTCCAAGAGAAGTATGTGATAGACCTTGTTATAGATATTGTATATAATCATTGAAAAATGTTTACCAAAATGCATCTCAAGAGTCAATAAAATTCATCCTTACTCTGTCATCCTAGTAATAGCATTTTTGCAAATGGTTTATGAAATTGAAAATATAGTTTTTTTTTTTTTATATCAACTACTACCCTCCCCCCAACCAAAACGAGAAATTGTTCTCAATGTCCTAAGATAGAAAGATAGAGAGTATATAGAAAACATTACCTGAAATAACGCACAATATGAAACACACTTAAACAAATATAAGATATAACAAAACAAAAAAATTTTATGCTATTAATGAAAGCAAAAGATGCAAATTTTTACAAACTAAGACCCAAATCATAGTTGTGATTGTGGCTCACATCTTCCATTGATTTTTCATCCATGAAGTGCTTGAAGGCCCTTTATGGGTTGAGGATATCCTATCTAGTTTTCTTAAAAACTAGCAAGCAAGGTCTTTTATGGTCAGATTCTCAAGACTAAGTCGATCATGTTCTTTATGAAAATGGATGCCATAAATCATGAATTGCACGATGCATATCTCCACTAGGACGCGTCTCAAAAGTTAATAAAAGATTATCTAAAGAGTCCTTATTCAGGCAATCCTTAATGAATTGTATTTTATCTTCACGGTTTATAGATACTATTCATAAAGAACAATATTGTACATTACAAGTCCATCTGGCAAATGTTTCTTTGCATGATGTATATTGTACTTTCAGTCATTTTGCATGATGTTTCTTTGCAAAAGTACTTTTACTTGTTCCAGGCATGTAGAAATAAAAGAATTAAAAGACTCACCTAATAAGCTTCAATCATCTAATAAATATCTTCAGGAATTCCATGATTCATTAACAACCTCAATCTTATACACCTAGCTAGGTAAATTTTTATGAACGCCTTTTGAGGCAAAGCAGGAGAATACTTTTTCAATTTTTCAAGAGTAGTGTCCCTTTTCAAATGAGAATTGAAGAAGAGATTCACAAATATCATTATTATAGAAAACTGAAAGAACTAGGGTGGGAGAAACTAGTAAAACAAGAGTTACACCAACAAGAAACACAAAAATAATGTGACAAAAACAAAATAATCAACCTTTATCTACAGGATCATTCAAACCAATGGATTTATTTTCACTAGAAAAATTATTAAAGTAAGCTTTGAAACGATATCCATTTACTTTAAAAACATTGTCATTATTTAGATTCTTATTATCAAAGGCTCCATAAGGATACACATGTTTTACAATAAATAGACCGCTCTATCTTAATCTTAGTTTTCCAGGAAATAAATGGAGTTAAGAATTATAAAGCAAAACCTTTTGACTAGTATCAATGTTTTGATAATTTTCACAAGTTTTGTAGAATGCATGTGTGTCCTTGAAAATGGTGCGTCAATAAAATCCATTTTGTAAGATTTTCGCAGCTGTTTTTTTTTACAAGAAATAACCCACACATGCCTCAGAATAATAAAATTTAATGACACCACTTACCTCACTATTAGGAATGCATCTTCAATATATTTGATTAGGATAATTTTTGAATAAGTAAGGGTCATCCAAATAAAAGTGCTTCACTTCATTCATAAACTTTCTTTTGTCTTGGGTACTCTAATGAGGTGGCAAATCTCATGTTGCAAGAAAATTAATAAAATTAACAAGCCAAGGCATTGGACTAAGAGAAAGCAAGGATTTGTCAGGAAAGTAATCATATATTAGTGTTATGTTGGATATCGAATCTATTATCAATTTTGACAAATGATTCATATCAACATTTTTGGTACCTTTCTTGTCCTTAATTTCTTATTGAGAATAAATCATTTGCAATTCTTTAGATTCATCAAACTTAATTTTACTTAAGGTAGATTCAAATTGATCAAAAACTAATTCTTCAACATGATCTACTTCTTGTAAATCATTATCATCTCCAAGTTACTTGCAAATGTTTAAAATATTCATCTCCAATGTCATGTTTCTAAATGATAGCTTCATCAGTCTATTCTTATAATTAATCAATGCATTAGAAGTTGCAAGAAAAAGAACGTCCTAAAATAACAGGAAATGAATTACATGCTTCAATAGATTGTTTATCCAAGACAATAAAATTTACAGGATAAATGAATTTATTGACTTGTACTAACACATCTTCAACTATTCCTCTAGGCACTTTTAGAGATCTATCAGCAAGTAGGAGAGTTATAGAAGTTGGTTTTAACTCACTTAGATTGAGACTGTGAAAAATTGAATATGGAAGTAAATTCACACTAGCTCCAAAATCAAGTAACACTTTCTCAATTTTATGTTCTCCAATAAAGTAAGAAATTATAGGGCAATCAATGTCTTTATATTTCAAAGCATTATTGTTCTGAAGAATGACACTTGTTCATCTGAAAGGCTTTCTTTTTCACATTTAATTTTCTTTTCACAGTGCACAGATCTTTCAAAAATTCAGCATAGGAAGGCACCTGTTTAATAGCATCCAGTAAATATATATTAATCTTCACCTGTTTTAAAGTTTCAAAGATTTCAGAGTTGTGATTGACTTTTCTTTGTTTGTTCATGACATAAGAAAATGGAAGTGTTGGCGGAGAATCGGTCTTTTCTTTGCAATATTCATATTCAACCCCTTCCTTACCCTCAGAGATTGACTTATTATCTTTCTCATAAGGTTCAAGAGTGGATTTTTCAATAACCTTGCCATTATGAAGAGTAATGACTAATTTGACTTAATTCATATGTTGGTTTTTAGAACTACTTGCATTTGCATTGTATTGCCTTTAGGGATTTTATTGTGGTTAAGATGGAAATTTACCTTTCTTTTGAAAACTAATAAATGCTTGCAATGTTTCCTCAAGATTTCTTCTAGGAGTTGGAGCTTAAGGAGGTACATATACATGAAAATTTTGAAAATTATGGTATGCTTGAAATGGTGGCTGTGGAGTTTGTGCATTACTTTTCCAACTGAAATTTAGGTGATTTCTCTAACTAGGGTTATATATTTGTGAATATAAGTTATGATTGGGCTTTTAAGAATTATTTAAAGCATGAGCTTGTTCATGAAAGCAGTCTTTGAAAGAAGGCAAAGTTAGACAGTCATTGGTTGAATGTTCATTGGTTTCACAGATTAGAAACACAATGTCCTGAACATAATTTAATTGACCACTCTTTTTTAATTCTAGTGCTTTAATTTTTCTAACTAAAGATGCAAACTTGGCTTGGAGATCATGATCTTCCCTTAGGTTATATATACCTCTACTAAATGTATGAGGTTGAGTTTTACCTTGTGCCTTATTAGTACTTGCGGTGTCTAATTTTGAGTATTTTCAGCTAACAAGTCTAAGTACTTGATATGATCCAAGTCAATCAGAATTTGGGAAGGCATCTCAATACGGGTCAACAGATGTTGTACTAATTTTGTTATTTACTTCCTTTTGACTTGTGGACTTCCTATTTGGATATGATTCTTTTTCTAAAAGGATGTGGCAACTTATTTTTGGAAATATACTAATTATACAAGGATGTTTAAAGGGCTGTAACATAGTTTCCAAGTGTGGTAAGGATTCATAATTATTTTAGAATCCTTTTCTTACAAGAATTCCTTATTCATCCTAGCTACAAAAGGAAAGAAGACTTTATACTACATTCTACCTTCAGATCGGATTTCTTAGTCTATTTGGGACTTCTTAATGATGACAAATCTTATTCTAGCATATTTAGGATGGTAATTTTTGGATTTTTGTTATTTTTATTATTTTCTTCTTAGTCTTTGGGTTATTATTACTTATTTGGGTCAATTATAAGTGGGCTACATATAAGTCCACCTAAAGGGGGTCCATTAGGGTTTCTTTAAGTCTATAGTTGATGTAACCATATTATTCGATAGTTTCATCCACATTTACCTAATGTTTTGTCAATTATTCGATAGTTTCACCCACTTTTACCTAATGTTTTGTCCATGTTTTATATGTAAAATGCCTTGATATTCTTTGTTTTATGTTTTGAAGGCACTTTTGGATGAAAAATGCAAAAAGGAGTAAATTAGAGATAATTGGCAGATTTGACGTTCAGTCGATGTTTTGTGCAGAGCGTGAGTTCTAGAGATCAACATGAAGTGATTCCAGTGGCTCTAAAAAGCCAACATCCAGTGATTCCAGTGGCTCTAAAAAGCTAACATCCATACCTTTCTGGAAATGTAATGCAAGAAAAATACGAAGAGGAAGATCATGGAAATCACATCCTTCAAAGTCAAATCTCGTATTATGCCACTATTGACCTTTGTCCATTCAAATGCCACTGTTGACCTTTGTCCATTCAAAATTCCATAGCTGGAGCTATAGAGGTCCAATTGATGCAAACTCAATTTTGTTGGATTCCTGACTCATAGGCCTAGAAACGCTCAGGCCTAGAAACGCTCCAACTTTCAGCCGAAAAAGATGTCAGATGAGGGAGATATGAGTTTTCAAAGATAACAACTGAATTCTGCCAGCAAACAGGTTTCGTGAAGAAATGAGTCCAAATTATGTTTCGAAGCTTCTAAACTGTCATCCAAGTTGTAATTTCAGCAATTTAGCCCCTCTAGTAAATCAATCTAGAAGGTCAAGAAAAATAGCCACCAACCTCAATCCACCAACCTCAAATCACCAACCACAAACCAGTTGCAAGTTGGAATGCTGTCATTGTCAAAGAAAGAAGGCCAACTTATGAGAGTAAAAGAGGGCTGCTGGAGCAGCATTTGCAGCCTCTTGATATTGTTAAAGAAGGAGGCTACAATGGGTGGTGACTACTAATGTCAAAGTTTGGCATGTTTGGCAGCCACCATTATTGATAAAGAAGCAAGAGGAGCTGCCATTGAAGCCTATATATAGACACCAAGAGAGCCAAGAAAGGAGAGGAGGGAGTGCAGTAGAATCAAAGAAAGGTGGCAGCAGCCAGAAGTGAAGAAACACAAACTCTCCTCTCTACATACTAGAAATAATGCTTTCTTTTATCTTTAGGAGTAGTTGTTCAATAGATATGCAAGGCTAAGCTCTTGTCTTGGTTGCAAGGACGCAAAAACTTTCAGATTTCAAGAACTGTGAGATTTATTCTTCTATTTATTTTCAGTTTGTATTATGAATGAGTATGATTGTTTTCCTATGCATATTTTCTATGATTGTTGTTGATAATTGCTAGAGCGGACTCTAAGTTATTATTGTGAACAATCTATTGCTAAGTTTGGTATCAAAACCGGAGTTAGGGTATATAAACTTGTGAAGCAACTAAGCTTGATAATTGTGGCGGAACTACGTTATTAAACTTATGGAAAACATTCGATCAAAGCAACACAAGCAAACAACTTGGTTGTTAAGATTAATGAATTTATCTAGATCTTAAGGCTGCTGATTAGTACTTAAAAGCGCATTCTCATTAAGGATTTATGTCATCATATTGCACCTAAAGTATCATTAAATTCCCTAACAAAAGCATATTTTATATTAGCAAGTCTAAAATATAATATACCTTTAATTCATGGTAAATGTTCATCCTAAATGCAGGTCTATCACATAAATAAAAGGATTGATTGATGAGTTTAAGGATTGAAATTGAAAGGATAAAAAGAAGGTCAAACTTAGCAAAGTGTTGCTGGTGCATTCCAAACTCGAACACCGTTAAGTAATTTGATCATATCTGGAGCTGTAGCTATCAGATTTAGGTCCATTTTATATCGATGGAAATGTAAGACATAGACCTACAACTTTCATATGAAGTCAAAGACTCAGTTCTGCCGTTTTCAAGCCCAAATCTTAGCAACAACGAAGATGTCAGAAGCTGTCCTGTAGCTCAAGGACTATTCGGTTTTTGGCTCATATTTTGAGTTCTAGAAGTCCAAATGAGCTCTGGTTTTTTTTGTTGGAAAGATGAGACAATTTCTCACAACTTCCATAATTCAGTTGGCTATAATTCTGATGTGAGCAATGACGTTTTGGCCAGCCAACAATATCAAAAATCAGCCCACAATATCAAAAAAACAGCAGCCATTAATGTCAAAAACCAGCCACCAAATCAATGGATGCCCACCAATTCTTCAATCAATCAATAGTTCTGAAACTTAGCCTATAAAAGGAGGCATTGTCCATGTATTTAGTCATATTAATTTTCAGATCAAAGTTATCTTCTTGCTTTCTCTCTACATCTTTGTAATGTTCAAGTTTTCTTTCATGCTATAGTAATCTCTTGTTTATGCTCTTTCATTTCCTTTCCTATACTTAGTTAGCTTATATTATGTTTATGTTCTTATATTGTTTATTTATGTTTTTCTCCTTCTTAATGTTTAGCTAAGTTAATTATGTCAAGGTGAAAAGGTTTCTCTAATGGTGTTAGAATAGGTATAATATAAACTCAACATGAGCTTTAAATGTTTATATCCAAGAAAGATTGTTATTAACATGTTTTATCTTTTTATCTTACTAATTCTTAATGCCTTGCTTATTAAATGTTTAATTTAGATTTGTGTTGTATAATATTTGGTACACCAAATGCTTGATCTTTCATAGTTTTCGGCCGAAATCGTTATTATGATAGAAACCTGATTTGTTGTTAACATAAACTAGCAACATGAATGCTTGATGATATTTATAAGTATGGTATTACTTATATAAGATAATTAATATGATCATGTTAGTAATTTATAATGAGCTAATAACGAGAAATCATCCGATTAGAACTTCCTTTATGTGTGGTTTCTAGTTGAGTAATAAAAAGAGTTTATATTATATTTATTTGAAATATCATTAGTGAATCCTATAACCTTGACATATGTTTTATTATTGTTTAATCCTTACATCAATATCACATCCCAAAACTTTCTTCAACTCCTTTTCTGTTATTATTCTCTTCAAATCTTTTTCTTTATTTGTAATTTATATAATTCACCTCCCTGTGGTTCGACCCCGGTCTTGCCGGGTTATTTTACTTTGACACTCCTGCACTTGGGATAAGACATCAACTCTTTGATCGTGTCAGCTGCCAGTAGATTAAATCATTAGTGCGGACACTGTGATTATTTATTGGTTAGGGCTAGTTATACGGCGGATTCGTTAATTAACCAAAGTTAAGAAAAGATAAAAATTTAGAATATAAACTGGAGTTTCGTCTCAAGGATCGGTTCTGATTTCTGTATGTGGATGTGTACTTGTGACTAAGGTTTGTTTTCTTGATAAATTTCAGTTTTAATTGATTGTGTTCACTAGTTTAATTTCTTCCATAGTTTAGATTATCACAAATCAAAACCCCCCAATTGCATAACGTATAACATAAAAATCTAAACTAAATCTTCCTCATGGGATTGATCCCTTGCTTGCTCTATACTATCTTGTGTGTTTTAAGCTAGGATAATTAATTTGTGCGACCGCGACATCGAAACAAATTTTGGCGCCGTTGTCGGGGAAGTAATTTTAGTTAATTCTTGTGCTTGTACTGTTATTTTTATTTGATGTGATTATTATTTATTATTATTCAGAAAAAAAAACAAAATTTTTTTTGCTTGCAGCGTACTGTTCACTTGCCGCAACGGTACTGTTCAAAACAGAATGGTTTGTGGAATTAGGGTTCAACCTTTTGTTTCCTGAAGGGAAATGACGTTTGGAACAAGACTAGTTAACTACTAGCCCCATCCTATTGACGCCAAATTTGACTGTTTTCTAAGGTTTTTAGGTAGTTTTAGTTTTCTAGCGTTGGATTTTCATATAATTTGCATTACTTTTTTATCTCTTTTGTGGTTTCTTTCTTTTGAGTTTTCTTAGCGATTGATGCCTGTGACCCATTCTACTAATCAAATTCAAGTGCAGGTTGATTTTGAAATAGAAAGCACTTTACGCAGGTAAAGAAAGGAAGCTCACCTTAACACCATGGCTATTACACGACAACAAACACTCAAGGAGCTTGCTGCTCCTAACGTGGAAAATCAACCACTGTGCATAAATATTGATAATAATGTAAACTTTGAACTCAAATCTGGTTTTATACATTTGCTACCAACATTTAATGGTCTTGCAGGAGAAGATCCACATACTCATCTCAAGGAGTTCCATATGGTTTGCGTTGGCATGAAACCGAATGGATTTGATGAAGAACAAGTTAAGTTGAAAGCTTTCCCTTTCTCTTTAAAAGGGGCAGCAAAGGCATGACTTTTCTCTATTCTCCCAGGATCTATTGGAACTTGGAATGCCATGAAGAAGATTTTCCTTGAGAAGTATTTCCCAGCATCTCAAGTTGCCAACATAAGAAAAGAAATATGTGGGATTCAGCAATCTCATGGAGAGACACTCTCCGAGTATTGGGAAAGATTTGAGCAACTGTGCATTCAATGTCCTCATCATCAAATACCCGATCAGTTGCTCATTCAATATTTCTATGAAGAATGCCTACTGACTGTAGTATCATTGATGCTGCAAGTGGAGGCGTATTGGTGGATAAGACACCCGAGGCTGCACGCCAATTGATCTCAAACATGGCAGCCAACTCAAAACAGTTTGGCAATCGTGGAGACTTCTCCAACAAACGAGTAAATAAGGTAAGTATTTCTAACATTGAGAATAAAGTTAATGATCTTACTTCTCTTGTGCGTTCTTTGGCTTGTGGAAATGTGCAGCAGGTGAAAGTTTGTAGCATATGCTCTTTATAAGGACATGCTTCGGATATGTGCCCAACAATGCTAGAAGATTACATTGAACAAGCTAATGCAGTTGATGGAGCATTCAACGGACAACCCCAGCATAAATATGATCCCTTTTCCAACACGTACAATCCCGGATGGAGAGATCATGCCAATTTACATTATGGCAACCCATCCCAACAAGGCAATCAAGGCCGACAATTCCATCCCCATGGATTTCAGCCCCAACAGAATTATCAAGCAAGACAACCCCCTCCATTCACAAACTCCAATGTTACGGGGTCGTCATCCAATGATGATCTTCGTGAGATGATGAAAACTTTGGCTTCTAATACTGTTACCTTGCAACAAAATGTCATGTCTTTTCAACAGGAAACAAGGTCAAGTATTCACAACTTGGAAAAGCAAATGGGGCAAGTAGCTTTAAGTGTAGGTAAATTGGAGGCACAAAAGAATGGAAAATTGTCTTCCCAAGCATTGAATCCAAAAGAGAATGTTAGTGCGATCATGCTAAGAAGTGGGAAAGAACTTGAAGAGAAAAGGTCAAAACAAATTGAGATGGAGGAAGAAGAAGAGATAGAAACTGAATTGAGTACAAAGAAGGAACATCATCCTTCTCCACAAACTAAAACATTGACCAACACTCCAAAGGTAACTCCTCACTCAATGAATTCCAGTTCTAAAGCAATTCCACCCTTTCCTGTTAGTTCTTCTAGGTCAAAGAAAGAGGACAAAGAAAAAGATATTTTAGAGGTTTTCAAGAAAGTAGAACTCAACATTCCTTTGCTTGATGCTATCAAGCAAATTCCCAAGTATGCCAAATTTTTGGAGTTGTGTACTACCAAGAGAGCTTTCAAACTGAAAGGTCATGAAATGGTAAGTATGGGTGAAGTTGTGTCTGCTGTTGTTCAAAAGAATATGCCTTTAAAGCAAAAGGACCCAGGTGCGTTTACTATCCCATGTGTTATTGGTAATGCTAGTTTTAAAAAAGCCTTATGTGATTTAGGTGCATCCATTAGTGTTATGCCTAAACATGTTTATGATTCTCTTAGTCTGGAACCTTTGAATGAAACTAGCATTGTAATACAACTTGTAGATCATAGTTTTGTTTACCCACTTGGTGTGATAGAAGATGTCCTAGTCAAGATTGATAGTTTGGTTATTCCATGTGATTTTTATATTCTTGATATGGAACATGATTCTTGTGATTTATTAACCAGCACTCCTATATTGTTTGGGAGACCATTCTTGAAAACTACCAATACAAAGATTGATTGTGGTAAGGATACTTTGTCTATGGAGGTAGGAGATGAAAATATTGAATTTAATTTTCATGATGCAATGACATATCCTTATAACAATGTTTATTCTATCACATGTTATGACCAAGTTGATAAGTGTATGCAGCAGGTTTGTGATTTTGATAGTGAAGATGGATTAAGCATAGCTTTGAGCTATGGCTATGATTTTACCAAGATAGAAGAGATGAAGAGGCATATATGTGTTCCCCAAAATGTGCATGAATCAGCATTGGCTTTACAAGCTTCGCAAATTATCCTTCATGATGCAGGAGTCATTCCCCCCATCACGGATAGTGAATGGGTGGCGTCTATCCTTTTGGTACCCAAAAGAACTGCCACCACGTTGAGAGAAAAACAAAATGATGCTTATGAGAATGCAAGGATTTACAAAGAAAAGACTAAGAATCTTTATGACAGAATGCTTACAAGAAAGGAATTTCATGTTGGAGACAAAATCCTTCTTTATCATTCGCGTTTAAAACTTTTTCCTGGAAAATTGCGCTCTTGTTGGATTGGACCTTTTGTTGTTTCTAATATTTTTCCTTATGGTGCAGTTGAAATTACAAGTTTAGAAACCAACAAAGTACTCAAGGTCAATGGACATCGTTTGAACCCTTTTTATGAAGGTTGGACGACAGAACTCACCGCTTCTATAGAGTTAGCTGAACCAATCTATGAAGAATGAGCATGCCACATGTCAAGCCAATGACATAAAACAAAAGCGCTTTGTCATGATATAGATTTCATTTAAATCCCGATGATTGATTGAGTTTTGAAGTTTGCATGTAAATAAATTCATGAACATTTATGTTTTTCTATCTTGTTTTATTATATTCTTATTAATAATGTTTGTACTCTTGGACATTGATGAGAGATTAAGAGATTGATCATAGTTATTTTCAATTTAATTTTATTTATCCTTTCTCGAGGACGAGAAAGAGCTAAGTGTGGGGGTATTTGATGTAACCATATTATTTGATAGTTTCATCCACATTTACCTAATGTTTTGTCCATGTTTTATATGGATAGTTTCACCTATATTTACCTAATGTTTTGTCCATGTTTTATATGTAAAATGCCTTGATATTCTTTGTTTTATGTTTTGAAGGCACTTTTGGATGAAAAATGCAAAAAGGAGTAAATTAGAGATAATTGGCAGATTTGACGTTCAGTCGATGTTTTGTGCAGAGCATGAGTTCTAGAGATCAACATGAAGTGATTCCAGTGGCTCTAAAAAGCCAACATCTAGTGGCTCTAAAAAGCTAACATCCATACCTTTCTGGAAATGTAATGCAAGAAAAATACGAAGAGGAAGATCATGGAAATCACATCCTTCAAAGTCAAATCTCGTATTATGCCACTGTTGACCTTTGTCCATTCAAAATTCCATAGCTGGAGCTATAGAGGTCCAATTGATGCAAACTCAATTTTGTTGGATTCCTGACTGATAGGCCTAGCAACGCTCCAACTTTCAGCCGAAGGCCTAGAAACGCTCCAACTTTCAGCCGAAAAAGATGTCAGATGAGGGAGATATGAGTTTTCAAAGATAACAACTGAATTCTGCCAGCAAACAGGTTTCGTGAAGAAATGAGTCCAAATTATGTTTCGAAGCTTCTAAACTGTCATCCAAGTTGTAATTTCAGCAATTTAGCCCCTCTAGTAAATCAATCTAGAAGGTCAAGAAAAATAGCCACCAACCTCAATCCACCAACCTCAAATCACCAACCACAAACCAGTTTCAAGTTGGAATGCTGTCATTGTCAAAGAAAGAAGGCCAACTTGTGAGAGTAAAAGAGGGCTGCTGGAGCAGCATTTGCAGCCTCTTGATATTGTCAAAGAAGGAGGCTACAATGGGTGGTGACTACTAATGTCAAAGTTTGGCATGTTTGGCAGCCACCATTATTGATAAAGAAGCAAGAGGAGCTGCCATTGAAGCCTATATATAGACACCAAGAGAGCCAAGAAAGGAGAGGAGGGAGTGCAGTAGAATCAAAGAAAGGTGGCAGCAGCCAGAAGTGAAGAAACACAAACTCTCCTCTCTACATACTAGAAATAATGCTTTCTTTTATCTTTAGGAGTAGTTGTTCAATAGATATGCAAGGCTAAGCTCTTGTCTTGGTTGCAAGGACGCAAAAACTTTCAGATTTCAAGAACTGTGAGATTTATTCTTCTATTTATTTTCAGTTTGTATTATGAATGAGTATGATTGTTTTCCTATGCATATTTTCTATGATTGTTGTTGATAATTGCTAGAGCGGACTCTAAGTTATTATTGTGAACAATCTATTGCTAAGTTTGGTATCAAAACCGGAGTTAGGGTATATAAAGCCCAACACTGTTCGGTAATTGGGTCATACCTAGAGCTATAGGTCTATTTTATATGGATGGAAAGGTAAGACATAGGCCTACAACTTTCATATAGAGCCCAAGATCTAAAAAGGCCATTTTCAAGTCCAAATTATTGCAACAACAAAGAAGCCCAAATCTGTCCTCCAGCCCAAGCATTTTTTAGTATTTTGGCCATATCTGGAGTTCTAGAAGTCGAAATGAGCTGAATTATTTACACAAGAAAGCTAAGACAATTGTCTACAACTTTCATGTTTTCAAGTGGCTCCAGTTTTGACGTTATCAATGACGTTTTGGGCAGACAAGAGAAGATAAGGATTGTCACCAAGTCAAGAGTTGGCCACCCACTCATCAATTAGTCATCAAATCAATAGTTTCCAATTTTGGCCTATAAAAGGAGGCATTTGCCATGCATTTAGGCATCTTGGTCTCCAGATCAAGATCATGCTCTTGCTTTCTCTCTTCGTATTTTTTTTGTAATGTTTATGCTTTATTTTCATTAATATGAAGTTTATGCCTTTCATTTCCTTTCCTTTACTTAGTTAACTTTTATGTTCTTATTTTGTTTATCTATTTTTCTTTCTTTCATTATGTCTAGCTAAGTTTATTATGTGAAGGTGAAAAGGTTACAATAATGGTGTAAGAATAAGTATAGTATAAACTTAATATGGACTTTAATGTTTGATACTAACATGTTTTATATTTGTTATCTTATTCACTCTTTAATACTTTGCTTGTTAAATAACTAATCTTGATTTATGTTGAATAACACTTAGTACAACAAATGCTTGGCACTTTCATAGCCCATATTGTATGGTATAACGGACACTTGAGCTATGAAAGGAACTTGATTTGTTGTTAACATAAGTTATAATCATGAATGCTTGATGAGATTTACAAGTAATAGCATTAATTGAATAAGATGACTAATGTAATGATGTTAACATTTTATAATCTGATTGGAACCTCCTTTGTATGTGATTTCTAATTGACTAATAAGAGTTTATACTATACTTGTTTGACATACCATTAGTGGCTCCTCTAACCTTGACATTTATTGTTATCGTTGTTAAATCTTTACGTTAATATTCCATCTCAAAGTTCTCATCATCATCATCATCTTCTTCTTCTTCTTTTTCTTTATTATTATTATTGTTATTATTAGTATTACTACTACTACTATTATTAGTACTATTATTATTGTTGTTGTTGTTGTTGTTGTTATTGTTATTGTTGTTTTATAATTATTGTTTATAATTTGTACAATTAACCTTCCTGTTGTTCGACCCCGGTCTTGCCGGGTTATTTATTACTTCGACACTCTTGCACTTGGGAGAAGACATCAATCTTTTAGTCGTGTCAAGTTTTTGGCACCGTTGCCGGGGAGGTAAGTTTTGTATAAATTATAATATTTATTTTATTTTCTCTTTTCACTTTTCTTGTATATAACTTTGTTTCTTTTCTCTTGTTTCTTCTTCTTTTGTTTTTTTCTTCTTTTTATTTTATTCCTACACGTGCATGAGAGTGTGGTCACGTACATCAAGTGGTAGACTTTGTAGGGTATCCTCATCATTTTTAGAAAATATGGCCGAAGAAGATAATTAATCACTTCATAATGAGAATAATGAGAATAACCGTGCTAGAACACTTAGAGACCACATGAATCCCACAAGAACAAGTGCACCATCATGCATAGTTTTTCCTACCGATGCATGTCATTTTAATTTTAAATCAGGTATTATTCAACTTTTACCTTCTTTTCATGGCTTAGAATTGGAAAATCCATACTTGCATTTAAGGGAATTTGAGGAGGTCTGCAACACATATAATAATTTAAATTATAGCATGAACACCATCAGATTAAAGCTTTTTCCTTTTTTATTAAAAGATAAAGCTAAAACATGGCTACAAAATTTGAGACCAGGATCCATTCGTGCTTGGGATGAAATGCAACAACAGTTTTTAAAGAAGTTTTTGCCATCTCATCAAATAAACTCTTTCAAAAGGCAAATCACCACTTTCACTCAAAAACCAGGAGAAACATTTTACCAATGTTGGGATAGGTATCGAGACTTGCTTAATACTTGCCCTCATCATGGTTTTGAAACATGGAGATTGGTTTCACATTTCTATGAAGGGTTAACACCTAGAGATAGGCAAATGGTTGAATTGATGTGCAATGGAACTTTTGAAGATAAAGACCCTGATGAAGCAATGGAGTACTTAGACTTCTTATCTGAAAATGCTCAAAATTGGGACACCGCGAGTACTTATGAGGCACTGAGTAAAACTCAACCTCATACATGTAGTGAAGGTATGTACAACCTTAGGGAAGATCATGACCTTCAAGCCAAGGTTGCATCTTTAGCTAGAAAAGTCGAGGCACTAGAATTGAAAAGGAGTGGTCAATTAAAATCTGTTGAAAACATTGTGTCAAATATGTGAAACAAATGAATACTCAACCAACGATTGTCCAACCTTGCCTTCTTTTAAGGAATGTCTCCATGAATAAGCTCATGCTTTAAACAGTTTCCAAAAGGCCAACCACAACCCATACTCACAAACATACAACCCTGGTTGGAGAAATCACCCAAATTTCAGTTAGAAGAGTGAAAACAATAATGCACAAACTTCACAGCCACCGTTTGAAGCACACCATAATTTTCAAAATTCTCATGGATATGCACCTCCTTATGCTCCACCTTCTAGAAGAAATCTTGAGGAAACATTGCATGCATTCATTGAAAAGCAAGAGACAATCAATACTCAACTTGCTCAAAACATGACAGATTTTAAAGATACTCTTGCAAAATTAACATCTGCTCTCAGTTTCCAAGAGAAAGGTAAGTTTCCATCTTAACCATAACAAAATCCCAAGGGGCTATACAATGCAAATGCAAGTAGTTCTGGAAGCCAACATATGGATCAAGTCAAATCAGTCACTACTTTTCGCAGTGGTAAGGTTATTGAAAAACCCTCTCTTGAACCTTATGACAAAGATCATAAGTCAATCTCTAAGGGTAAGAAAGGGGTTGAATCTGAAAATTACAAAGAAAAGACTGATTCTCCGCTAGCACTTCCATTTTCTCAAGCCATGACCAAGCAAAGGAAAGTCAATCACAACTTTGAAATTTTTGAAACTTTCAAACAAGTAAGAATCAATATACCTTTGCTGGATACTATTAAATAGATTCCTTCCTATGCTAAATTTTTGAAAGATCTATGCACTGTGAAGAGGAAAACTGAATGTGAAAAAGAAAGCCTTTCTAGCCGAACAAGTAAGTGCTATTCTTTAGAACAATAATGCTTTGAAATATAAAGACCCTGGTTGTCCTATAATTTCTTGCTTTATTGAAGAGCATAAAATTGAAAGAGCCTTACTTGATCTCGGTGCTAGTGTGAATTTACTTCCATATTCAGTTTTTCAGAGTCTCAATCTAGGTGAGTTAAAACCAACTTCTATAACTCTTTTACTTGCTGATAGATCTATAAAAGTGCCTAGAGGAATAATTGAAGATGTGTTAGTACAAGTCGATAAATTCATTTATCTTGTCGATTTTATTGTCTTGGACACACAACCTATTGAAGTATGTAATTCATTTCCTGTTATTTTAGGACGTCCATTTCTTGCAACTTCTATTGCATTGATTAATTGTAGGAATGGACTGATGAAGCTATCATTTGGAAACATGACATTGGAGATGAATATTTTCAACATTTGCAAGCAATCTAGAGATGATAATGATTTACAGGAAGTGAACTTTACTGAAAAACTAATTCTTGATCAATTTCCAACCACTTCCAGTGAAATTGAGATTGATGAATTTGATGATTTGCAAAAAATTTATTTTCAGGAAGAATCAAAGACAAGTAATTGGAGGCCACAAATTGAGGAATTGCCACCACGATCAATTAAGTCCATACCTTCAAGTGTTCAACCACCAAAACCTGATTTGAAGCCGTTGCCATCCAATCTCAAATACTCATTTTTGGGAGAAAATGAAACTTTTCGGGTAATAATCTCTTTCAAACTTAATGCACATCAATAAGGTAAGTTATTACAAACTCTGAAAATGCACAAAAATACATTAGGAGGGACCATAGCTGATATAAAAGGAATTAGTTCTTTGATTTGTACACAGAATTTATTTAAAGGAAAATGCTAAACCCTCTAGAGAAATGCAATGAAGGCTAAATCCTAATATGAAAGAAGTAGTGAAAAATGAAGTCATTAAGCTTCTAGATAATGCAGATGGGTAAGTCCTACCCAAGTTGTACCCAAGAAGTCTGGAGTCACTGTGATAACAAATGAGAACAATGAGTTAATTCCCACTAGAACTGTTACTGGTTGGCGCATGTGCATTGACTACAGGAAACTTAATTCAATGACTAGAAAAGATTATTTTCCTTTACCTTTCATGGATCAAATCCTAGAAAGAGTTGCAGGTCATGAATTTTATTGTTTCCTAGATGGCTATTCGGGTTACAACCAAATTGAAATTGCATTGGAAGATCAAGAAAAGACTACTTTCACATGTCCATTTGGTACTTTTGCATATCGAAGGATGCCTTTTGGATTATGTAATGCACCAGCCACTTTTCAAAGATGCATGCTTAGTATATTTAGTGATATGGTTGAACATTTTCTTGAGATTTTCATGGATGATTTTTCTGTTTTTGGCGATTCATTTGATGATTGTTTGACTAATTTAGGAAAGGTTTTAACCAGGTGTGAAGAGAAGAATCTTGTGCTGAATTGGGAAAAATGTCATTTTATGGTAACAAACGGCATCATACTTGGTCACATTGTTTCATCAAAAGGAATTGAGGTTGACAAATCTAAAATCGACTTAATTGCAAACTTGCCAACACCAAAATCTCTTAAAGACGTTAGATCATTCCTAAGACATGCTGGTTTTTATAGAAGGTTCATCAAAGATTTTAGTGTAATATCTAAGCCTTTAAGTAACCTTCTAGTAAATGATACTATTTTTGAATGGACTTAACATTGTGAAGAAGCCTTTGTTAAACTTAAAAACTTGCTTACTTGTGCTCCTATCATTCAACCTCCCGATTGGTCATTACCTTTTGAAATAATATGTGATGCTAGTGATTATGCCGTAGGTGCTGTTTTGGGACAAAGAAAAGATAAGAAACCTTATGTAATTTACTATGCAAGTAAAACTTTAAATAGTGCTCAAATGAATTATACCACCATTGAAAAAGAATTACTTGTAGTAGTATTTGCATGTGAAAAATTCAGATCTTATCTTGTTGGCTCACTTGTTGTTGTTTTCAGTGATCATGCAGCATTGAAATATCTTCTTTCTAAGAAAGATTCTAAGGCTAGATTAGTGCGGTGGATTTTATTACTTCAAGAATTTGATATCACAATCAAAGATAAGAAAGGCAGCGAAAATGTTGTCGCAGATCACTTGTCAAGATTGACAACAGATTCGAAAACTGACATCACACCAATCGATGACTACTTTCCCGATGAATCTTTACCTTTTGTCTCTACAATGCCTTGGTTTGCTAATATTGTCAATTTTCTTGTTTCAGGACAATTGCCAGCTCATTAGAGTACCCAAGATAAAAGAAAGTTCTTGAACAAAGTGAAGAACTTTTATTGGGATGATCCTTATTTATTCAAATATTGTCCTGATCAAATATTTCGAAGAAGCATTCCTGACAATGAGGTAAGTAGTGTCATTAAATTTTGTCATTCTGAGGCATGTGGGGGTCATTTCTCGTCAAGAAAGACAACTGCAAAAATCTTACAAAGTAGATTTTATTGGCCAACCATGTTCAAAGACTCACATGCATTTTGCAAGTCTTGTGAAAATTGTCAAAAGTTGGGATCTATTTCAAAACATCACATGATGCCTTTAAATCCTATTATTATCAGTGAGATCTTTGACTGCTGGGGTATAGATTTCATGGGTCCATTCCCTCCATCATTTGGTTTCTTATATATATTAGTCGCAGTAGATTACGTTTCAAAATGGATAGAGGCAATTCAAGTCGAAACAATGATCACAAAACAGTGATAAAGTTTTTGAAAGAAAATATTTTGAGTTGATTTGGAGTCCCTCGAGCCATAATAAGTGGTGGTGGAACACATTTCTGCAACAAACCATTTGAGTCTTTAATGAAGAAATATGGAATCACACACAAAGTTGTCACCCCTTATCACCCTCAAACAAGTGGAAAAGTAGAGCTTGCTAATAGGGAGATCAAACATATTTTGGAGAAAATAGTGAACCCTAATAGGAAATACTGGTCTTTAAGACTTAATGATGCACTTTGGGCTTATCGAACTGCTTATAAAACATCATTAGGTATGTCACCTTATAGACTAGTCTATGGAAAACCTTGTCACTTGCTTGTGGAACTTGAACATAAAGCTTATTGGGCTATTAAAGCTTTCAATTCAAATCTAGATGATGCTAGTCAACTACGAAAATTACAAATAACTAAGCTTGAGGAAATAAGAAATGATGCATATGAAAATTCAAGAATTGATAAAGCAAGAATTAAAGAGTTTCATGAGAAGAAAATACAGAGAAAAATATTCAGCTAGCACCTGACCAAGATGATTTGCTGATTCTAAAAACTCCTTTTCTTTCCCAGGACTAGATCCACCGAAAACACAAATATTTCTTATTTGATGACTTGAGGAACTTGCCATTTCTACACACTTCTGTATTTGTTAAATGTACGGGATGAGTAGAAATGAAAGGAAGGAAAAAAAAAAAGGGTTTTATAGATGAAGAATTAGAAAGGCAATCATAACACCTATATGTAGGCCAGCTAGAGTCTCACACACACTCTCTCTCTTTTTATTTATTTATTTATTTACTTTTGAAAAAAACATGTGTATGTACAGGTAGTTGTGATTGTGGCTCACATCTTCCCTTGGTTTTACGTCCAAGAACGGCTTAAACGCCCTCTATGGGTCGGGGATAGGCTTCCCATCCAGTTTTCTTAAAAACTGGCAAACAGGGTCTTTTTTAGTCAGATTCCCAAGACTAAGTCGATCATGTTCTTTATGAAATAGTGGCCATAAATCATGAATTGCACGGTGCACATCTCCACTAGGATGCGTCTCAAGAGTAAATAGAAGATTATCTAAAGACTCCTTACTCAGGCCATCCTTAATGAATTGTATTTTATCTTCACGGTTTATAGATTTTTTTTTTGGTAGGTTGACGTATATATTAAAGGAAAACGATACAAAGATTATAAGGGGCATACCCCAGATTTACAATGAGAACAGAAACGTAAAACAACAGATACATGCTAGCCACCGAACTGAAAACTCAAGACCTAACTTGATTCGTTAGGGA